>NW_024756507.1:0-40557 GCF_018991925.1 Homarus americanus | reverse complement strand
CGAAATACGTATTGCTCTGGGGAGTGTCGGAGGTGTACTTGGCAGGGTCAGAGGTGTACCTGGGAGTGTCTGAGGTGTACCTTGGTAGTGTCTGGAGGTGCACTCAGTGTCATGGTGTACCTGGGAGTGCTCAGAGGTGTACCTGGGAGCGTCGTGGAGTACCTGGAGTGTCAGAGGTGTGCCTGGGAGTGTCAGAGGTGTACCTGAGTTTGTCTGAGGTGTACCTGGGAGTGTTGGAGATGTACCTGGGAGTGTCGGAGGTGTATCTGGGAGTGTAAGAAGTGTACCTGGGAGTGTCGGAGGTGTACCTGATGTCAGAGGTGCACCTGAGTGTCAGAGGTGCACCTTGGAGTGAGAGGTGTGCCTGGGAGTGTCAGAGGTGCACTTTGTGAGTGCGTCAGGAGGTGCACCTTGAGTGTCTGAGGTGTACCTGGGAGTGTGAGAGGTGTACCTGGGAGTGTCGGAGGTGTTCCTGGAGTGTCGGAGGTGTACCTGGGAGTGTCTGAGGTGGCACCTGGGAGGTCAGAGGCAGCCTGGGAGTGTCAGGTGAGCAACCTGGGAGGTCAGGTACCTGGGAGTGCTGGGAGGTGTACCTGGGAGTGTCAGAGGTACCTGGGAGTGTCAGAGGTACTTGGGAGTGTCGGAGGTACCTGGGAGTGTGAGATGTGTACCTGGGAGTGTCTGGGTGACCTGGGAGGTCAGAGGTGTACCTGAGAGCAGCCGGAGGTGTACCTGGGAGTGTCAAGGTACCTGGGAGTGTCGGAGGTGTACCTGGGAGTAAAAGACGGGTACCTGGGAGTGTCGGAGGTGTACCTGGGAGTGTCTAAGGTGTACCTGGGAGTATAAGAAGGCACCTGGGAGTGTCGAGGTGTTCCTGGGAGTGTCGGAGGTGTACCTGGGAGTGTCTGAGGTGTACCTGGCGTCAGAGGTGTACCTGGGAATGTCAGTGAGTACCTGGGAGGCCAAAGTACCTGGGAGTGTCAGAAGTGTACCAGGGAATGTCAGTGGAGTACTCGGAGTGTCAAAGGTTTACCTGGAAGTGTCAGAGGTGTACCTGAGTGCCAGAGGTGTCCCTGGGAGTGTCAGGAGGTACATGAGAGCATTTGGAGGTGTACCTGGGAGGTGAGAGTGTACCTGGAAGTGTCGGAGGTGTTCCTGGGAGTGTCAGAGGTGTACTTGGCAGGGTCAGAGGGTACCTGGGAGTGTCAGTGTACCTGGTAGTGTCTGGAGGTGTACCTGGCAGTGTCAGCGGTGGTACCTGGAGTGTCAGAGGTGTACCTGGGAGGCCAGGAGGCAGTGTCAGAGGCATGGGAGCGTCAGAGGTGCACCTGACTTTGTCGGAGGTACCTGGGAGTGTCAGAGATGTACCTGGGAGGTCGGAGGTGTATCTGGGAGTGTAAGAAGTGGACCTGGGAGTGTCGGGAGGTACCTGGGAGAGCTGGGAGGTGCACTGGAGTGTCAGAGGTGCACCTGGGAGTGTGCCTGGGAGTGCCAGGTGCACCTGGAGTGTCAGAGGTGCACCTTGAGTGTCTGAGGTGGGAGTGTGAGAAGGTACCTGGGAGTGTCGGAGGTGTCTCGGAGATGGGAGGTGTACCTGGGAGGTCTGAGGTGCACCTGGGAGTGTCAGAGGTGTACCTGGGAGGAGCAGGGAAAAGGTGTACCGGGAGGTCAGAGGTGTACCTGGGAGTGTCAGGAGGTGTACCTGGGAGCGACAGAAGGTACTTGGGAGTGTCGGAGGTGTACCTGGGAGGTGAGATGTGTACCTGGGAGTGTCTGGGTGGACCTGGGAGTGTCAGAGGTGTACCTGAGAGTGGAGGTGTACCTGGGAGTGTCAGAGGTGTACCTGGGAGTGTCGAGGCCTGGGAGAAGACGTGTACCTGGGAGTGTCGGGAGGTACCTGGAGTGTTCAGTGTGCCTGGGAGTATAAGAAGGTACCTGGGAGGTCGGAGGTGTACCTGGGAGTGTCGGAGGTTCTGGGAGTGTGAGATGTACCTGGGAGTGTCTGGGTGGTACCTGGGAGTGTCAGAGGTACCTGGGAGTGTCGGAGGTGCCTGGGAGGCCAGAGGTACCTGGGAGCGCCGGAGGTGTACCTGGGAGTGCAAGATGTACCTGGGAGTGTCGGAGATGTACCTGGGAGTGTCGGAGGTGTTCCTGGGAGTGTCAGAGGCACTTGGCAGGCCGAGGTGTGCCTGGGAGTATCGGTGTACCTGGAGGTTCTGAGGTACCTGGCAGTGTCTGGAGGTGTACCTGGCAGTGTCTGAGGTGTACCTGGCAGTGTCATGGTGTACCTGGGAGTGTCAACGGTGTACCTGGGAGCAGCAGAGGTGTATCAGGAGTGACAGAGCACCTAGAGTGTCAGAGGTGTACCTGGGAGTGCTTGAACTGTACCTGGTGAATGTCTGGTGGTGTGGGAGTGTCAGGAGGTGTACCTGGGAGTGTCAGAGGTACCTGGGAGTGCAGAGGTGTATCTGGGAGTGTCGGACGTGTACCTGGGAGTGCAGAGGTGTACCATGGAATGTCAGTGAGTACCTGGGAGTGTCAGAGTGTCAGAGAGTGTCAGAGGTATCTTGGAGTGTCAGAGGAGTACCTGGGAGGCTGGGAGGTACCTGGAGTGTCGGAGGTGTACCTGGGGAGGAGAAGTGTGTACCTGGGAGGTCGGAGGTGTACCTGGGAGGTCAGCGGTGTACCTGGGAGTGTCAGATGTTAGAGAAATGTCAGTGAGTACCTGGGAGTGTCAAAGGTGTACCCAGAAGTGTGAAGTGTACCTGTGAGTGTCAGAGGTGTACCTGGAGTGTCAAAGGTGTACCTGAGAGTGTCGGAGGTACCTGGAGTGTCAGATGTGTACCAGGGAACATGCAGAGTACCTGGGAGGTCAAAGGTGTACCTGGGAGTGTCAGAGGTGTACCTGGGAGGTCACAGGTGTACCTGGGAGGTCAGGAGGTGTACCTGAGGTCGGAGGTATACCTGGGAGGTGGAGAAGTGTCCTTCGAGTGTTTGGGGTGCACCTGGGGAGTGTCTGGGGTGTACCTGGGAGTGTCGGAGGTGGCACCTGGGAGTGCCTGTAGAGGTGCACCTGTGAGTCTCGGTGGTGCACCTGGGAGCAAGAAGTGTACCTGGGAGTGTCAAGGTGTACCTGGGAGTGTCGGAGGTGCACCTGGGAGCACAGAGGTGTACTTTGGGAGTGTCAGAGGTGCACCCAGGGAGCATCATGGTGTACCTGGGAGTGCCTGAGGTGTACCTGGGAAAAGGGAGGTGTGCCTGGGAGTGTCAGAGGCACTTGTGAGTGTCAGAGGCACCTTGAGTGTCTGGAGGTGTACCTGGCAAGCTTGGAGGTGTACCTGGCAGTGTCTGAGTGTGTACCCTGGCAGTGCTGGAAGCGGTGTGCCTGGGAGTGTCAGCGGTGTACCTGGGAGGCCAGGGGTGTACCAGGAGGCTGGGTGGAGCACCTGGGAGTATCAGAGGTGTACCTGGGAGTGTCAGAGGTGTACCTGGGATTGTCAGAGGTGCACATGGGAGTGTCAGGAGGTGTACCTGGGATTGTCAAATGGTACCTGGGAGTGTTAGGAGGTATCAGGAGTGACAGAGGAGTATTCAGGAGTGTTAGGATGTGGGTACCTAGGAGGTGGAGAAGTGTACCTGGGAGTGTCTGGGGTGTAACTGGAGAGAGTGTTGGAAGGTACCTGGGAGTGTCAGGGGTGTACCAGAGTGTCAGTGAGTACCTGGCAGCAAGCCAGAGGTGTAATGGGAGTAAGTCAGAGTGTGTACTGACAGCAAGCCGGAGGTGTACCTGGGACAGAGGTACCTGGGAGCAAGCCGGAGGTGTACCTGGGAGTGTAAGGCGTACCTGGGAGCGTCGGAGGTACCTGGTGTGTCGGAGGTGTACCTGGGAGCAAGGTCAGAGGTGTACCTGGGAGTGTCAGGAGGTGTACTTGGGAGTGTCAGGAGGTGCACCTGGAGCAAGTCAGCGGCGCACCTGGGAATGTCTGGAGGTACCTGGGAGTGCCGAGGTGTGCCTAAGAGTGTCAGAGGTGCATTTGGGAGTGTCAGAGGTGCACCTTGAGTGTTCGGAAGGTACTTGGCAGTGTTCGAGGTACCTGCAGTGTCTGGAGGTGTACCTGGTAGTGTATGAGGTGTACCTGGCAGTGTCATGGTACCTGGGAGGTAAGAGGTGTACCTGGGAGCGTCAGAGGTGTACCTTTTGGAGTGTCAGACGTGTACCTGGGAGTGCCTGAGGTGTTCCTGGGAGTGTCGGAGGTGTACCTGGCAGTGTCAGCGGTGTACCTGGGAGGTTGGGAGGTGTACCAGGGAATGTCAGTGGGAGTACCTGGGAGGCCGGGGCAGGTACCTGGGAGTCTCGGAGGTACCCAGGAGTGTCGGAGGTGCACCTGGCAGTGTCTGGGGTATATCTGGGAGCGTCGAGGCGTATCAGTGAACGTCAGTGGAGTACCTGGGGAGGCCGGGGTTGTGTACCTGGGAGTGTCAGAGGTGGGCCTGGGAGTGTCAGAGGTGTACCTGGGAGTGTCAGAGGTGTACCTGGGAGCGGCTGGGAGGCAGTGGCCTTGGAGCACGACGTGTACCTGGGAGGCCTGAGGTGGGAGTGTCGGAGGTGTACCTGGCAGTGTCAGTGGTGTACCTGGGAGTGTCAGAGGGGCAACCCAGGGAACAGTGAGTACCTGGGAGTGTCAAAGGTGTACCTGGAAGTGTCAGAGGTGTACCTGTGAGTGTCAGAGGTACCTGGGAGTGCTGGGGAGGTGTACCTGAGAGCAATGGGAGGTGTATCTGGGAGTGTGGGAGAAGTGTACCTGGGAGTAAGCCGGAGGTGTTCCTGGGAGTGCTGGAGGCACCTGGGAGCAGATTGAGGTGTACCTATAAGTCGAGGTGTACTCCAGAATGTCAGGTGGAGCACTGGGAGGTCAAAGGTGCACCTGGGAGTGTCAGAGGTGTACCAGGGAATGTCAGTGAGTACCTGTGAGTGTCAAAGGTTTACCTGAAGTGTCAGAGGTGTACCTGTGAGTGTCAGAGGTGTCCCTGGGAGGTCAGAGGTGTACATGAGAGTGTCGGAGGCGCACCTGGGAGTGTGAGAGGTGTACCTGGGAGTGTCGGAGGTGTTCCTGGGAGTGTCAGAGGTGTACTTGGCAGGGTCAGGAGGTGTACCTGGGAGTGTCTGAGGTGTACCTGGTAGTGTCTGAGGTGTACCTGGCAGTGTCAGCGGTGTGCCTGGGAGTGTGAGAAGTGTCCTTGGAGTGTTTGGGGTGTACCTGGGAGTGTCTGGGGTGTACCTGGGAGGTCGGAGGTGTACCTGGGAGGTCAGAGGTGCACCTGGGAGTCTCGGTGGTGTACCTGGGAGTGTAAGAAGGTACCTGGGAGTGTCGGAGGTGTACCTGGGAGCAGTCGGAGGTGTGCCTGGGAGGTCAGGAGGCACCTGGAGTGTCAGGAGGTGTACCTGGGAGTACTGGAAGGCGGTGTACCTGGGAGTGTCTGAGGGCCTGGGAGGTTAGGAGGTGTGCCCGAGTGTCAGAGGTGCACCTGGGAGTGTCAAGGTGTACCGGGATTAGCGGTACCCAAGAGATGTATCAGGGAGTGACAGAGGAGTATCCAGGAGGTTAGATGTGTACCTAGAGTGTGAGGTACCTGGGAGTGTCTGGGGTAACTGAGAGTGTTAGAAGTGTACCTGGAGTCAGGTGTACCAGGGAGTGTCAGTGAGTACCTGGCAGTGTCAGAGGTGTACCTGGCAGCGTCAGAGGGTACCTGACAGTGTCGGAGGTGTACCTGGGAGTGTCAGAGGTGTACCTGGGAGGTCGGAGGTACCTGGGAGTGTAAGAAGTGTACCTGGGAGTGTCGGAGGTGTACCTGGTGTGTCGGAGGTGTACCTGGGAGTGTCAGGAGGTGTACTTGGGAGTGTCAGAGGTGTACCTGGGAGTGTCAGCGGGTACCTGGGAATGTCTGAGGTGTACCTGGGAGTGTTGGGAGGTGTGCCTGAGTGTCAGAGGTGCATTCTGGAGTGTCAGAGGCACCTGGAGTGTTTGAAGTGTATTGGCAGTGTCTGAGGTGTACCTGGCAGTGTCTGGAGGTGTACCTGTAGTGTCTGGAGGTGACCTGGCAGTGTCAGCGGTGTACCTGGGAGTGTCAGAGGTACCTGGGAGCGTCAGAGGTGTACCTGGCAGTGTCAGCGGTGTACCTGGGAGTGTCAGAGGTGTACCAGGAATGTCAGTGGAGTACCTGGTCAAAGGTGTACCTGGGAGTCTGGAGGTGTACCTAGGAGTGTCGGAGGTGTACGTGGCAGTGTCTGGAGTATATCTGGGAGCACAGAGTGTATCAGTGAATGTCTGGGTGAGCACCTGGAGAGTGTCAAAGGTGTACCTGGGAGGGTCAGAGGTGTGCCTGGGAGTGTCAGAGGTGTACCTGGGAGTGTCAGAGGTGTACCTGGGAGCGTCAGAGGTGTGGCCTGGAGTGTGAGACGTGTACCTGGGAGTGTCTGAGGTGTTCCTGGGAGTGTCGGAGGTACTGGCAGTGTCAGCGGTGTACCTGGGAGGCCAGGAGGACACCAGGAATGTCAGTGAGTACCTGGGAGTGTCAAGGTACCTGGAAGTGTCAGAGGTGTACCTGTGAGTGTCAGGAGGTGTACCTGGGAGTGTCAGAGGTGTACCTGAGTGTCGGAGGTGTATCTGGGAGGTGGAGAAGGCACTGGGAGTGTCGGAGGTGTCCTGGGAGGTTGGAGGTGTACCTGGGAGTGTCTGAGGTGTACCTGGGTGTCAGAGGTGTACCTGGGAATGTCAGTGAGTACCTGGGAGTGTCAAAGGTGTACCTGGGAGTGTCAGAGGTGTACCAGGAATGTCAGGAGTACCTGGAGTGTCAAAGGTTTACCTGGAAGTGTCAGAGGTGCCTGTGAGTGTCAGAGGTGTCCCTGGGAGTTGGGAGGTGCACATGGAGAGCGCCGGAGGTGTACCTGGGAGTGTGAGAAGGTACCGGAAGTGTCGGAGGTGTTCCAGGGAGTGTCAGAGGTACTTGGCAGGGTCAGAGGTGTACCTGGGAGTGTCTGGAGGTGTACCTGGTAGTGTCTGAGGTGTACCTGGCAGTGTCAGCGGTGTACCTGGGAGGGTCAGAGGTGTACCTGGGAGCGTCAGTGGAGTACCTGGGAGTGTCAGAGGTGTGCCTGGGAGTGTCAGGAGGTGTACCTGACTTTGTCGGAGGTGTATCTGGGAGTGTAAGAAGTGTACCTGGGAGTGTCGGAGGTGTACCTGTGTGTGTCGTAGGTGTACCTGGGAGTGCTGGGAGGTGTACCTGGGAGGCTGGGAGGTGTACCTGGGAGGTCAGAGGTGGGCACCTAAGAGTGCGGAGGTACCTGGGAGGTCAGAGGTGTACCTGGAGTGTCGGAGGTGTACCTGGGAGGAGATGTACCTGGAGTGTCTGGGGTGTACCTGGGAGTGTCAGAGGTGTACCTGGAGTGTCGGAGGTGCACCTGGGAGGTCAGAGGTACCTGGGAGTGTCGGAGGCAGTACCTGGGAGCAAGAAGTGTCCTGGGAGCAACGAGGTACCTGGGAGTGTCGGAGGTGCACCTGGGAGTGTCAGAGGTGTGCACATGGGAGGTCAGGAGGTACCTGGGAGTGTCAGCGGTGCCCTGGGAGTGTCTGAGTGTACCTGGGAGTGTCAGAGGTGTACCTGGATTTGTCGGGAGGTGTACCTGGGAGTGTCAGAGGTGCACTGAGAAGCCAGGAGGTGTACCTGGAGTGTCAGGAGGTGCCTGGAGCGTCAGAGGCACTTGGAGTGTCTGGTGGTGTACCTGGGAGTGTCTGAGATGTACCTGGCAGTGTTCGAGGTGTACCTGGCAGTGTGGGCGGTGTACCTGGGAGTAGCTGGGTGTACTCAGGAGGTCAGAGGTGTACCTTGGAGGTCAGGAGGAGCACTGGGAGTGTCAGAGTTGTACTGGGAGTGTCGGAGGCACTGGAGTGTCAGAGGTGTACCTGGGAGTGTTTGATGGCCTGGGAGTTTCTGGGGTGTACCCGGAGTGTCGGAGGTGTACCTGGGAGTGTCAGGGGTACCAGGGAGGTCAGTGGAGTACCTGGGAGTGTCAGATGTGAACCTGGGAGGTCAGAGGTGTACCAGGAATGTCAGTGAGTACCTGGAGGTTGGGAGGTGCACGTGAGTGTCAGAGGTGTACCTGGGAGTGTCAGAGGAGTACCTGGGAGGTCAGAGTTGGTACCTGGGAGTCTGGAGGTGTACCTGGGATAGTGAGAAGTGTACCTGGGAGTGTCGGAGGTGTACTCGGGAGTGTCGGAGGTGTACCTGGCAGTGTCAGCGGTGTACCTGGGAGTGTCAGATGTGCAGGAAACCAGGGATACCTGGGAGGTCAAGGTGTGGCCCAAGTGTCAGAGGGTGTACCTGTGAGTTTCAGAGATGTACCTGGGAGTGTCAGAGGTGTACCTGAGAGTGTCGGAGGTGTACCTGGGAGGTTGGATGTGTGCACAGGGAATGTCAGTGGCGTACCTGGGAGTGTCAGGGTGTACCTGGGAGTGTCAGTGTGTACCTGGGAGGAGAAGGTACCTGGGAGTGTCTGGGGTGAAGCTGGGAGTGTCTGGGGTGTACCTGGGAGTGTCGGAGGTGTACCTTGGGAGTGTCAGAGGTGTACCTGGGAGTCTTGGAGGTGTACCTAGGAGTGTAAGAAGGTACCTGGGAGCGTGGAGGTGTCCTGGGAGTGGAGGTGTACCTGGCAGTGTTAGCGGTGTACCTGGGAGTGCTGGGAGGTGTACTTGGAGTGTGGGAGGTGTACCTGGGAGGAGATGTGTACCTGGGAGTGTCAGAGGTGTACCTGGGAGGTCAGGAGGTGTACCTGGGAGTGTCAGAGGTGTACCAGGGAGTGTCAGCGGTATACCTGGGAGGTTAGAGGTGTATCAGGGAGGACAGAGGAGTACCTGGGAGTGTCAGAGGTGTACCTAGAGTGTGAGAAGTGTACCTGGTGTAACTGGGAGTGTCAGGAGGTGTACCTGGGAGGCTAGGTGTACCAGGGAGTGTCAGTGAGTACCTGGCAGTGTCAGAGGTGTACCTGGGAGTGTCAGAGGTGTACCTGACTTTGTCGGAGGTAGTACCTGGAGGCCAGAGATGTACCTGGAGGCCGGAGGCCTGGGAGTGTGTAGGTGTACCTGGGAGGCTGGAGGTGTACCTGGGAGTGTCAGAGGTGTACCTGGGAGTGTCAGGAGGTGTACCTGAGAGTGTCGGAGGTGTACCTGGGAGGTAAGAGGTTGTACCTGGGAGTGTCGGAGGTGTACCTGGGAGTGTCAGAGATGCACTTGGAGTGTCAGAGGTGCACCTTGGAGGCAGAGGTGTACCTGGGAGTGTCAGAGGTACTGGAGCAAGTCAGAGGTGCACCTGGAGTGTCTGGAGGTGTACCCAGAGTGCCTGAGGTACTGGACAGTGTTCGAAGTGTAACTGGCAGTGTCTGAGGTACTGGCAGTGTCTGGAGGTGTACCTGGCAGTGTCAGCGGTGTACCTGGGAGTGCTGCGGGGTACCTGGGAGGCAGAGGTGTATCAGGAGTGACAGAGGAGTACCTAGGGAGTCAGAGGTGTACCTGGAGTGTTGATGTGTACCAGGGAAATTCAGTGGCGTACCTGGGACTGTCAAGGTGTACCTGGGATGTCAGAGATGTACCTGGGAGGTCATAGGTGTACCTGGGAGGTCAGAGGTGTCACCTGGCAGCGTCATGTACCTGGGAGGTCAGGCGGTGTACCTGGGAGTGTTAGGAGGTGTATCAGGGAGGACAGAGGAGTACCTGGGAGTGTCAAAGGTACCTGAAGTGTCAGAGGTGTACCTGTGAGTGTCAGAGGTGTACCTGGGAGTGTCAGAGGTGTACCTGGGAGTGTCAGGGGGTGTACCAGGAATGTCAGTGGAGTACCTGGGAGGCCAAGGTGTACCTGGGAGGTGTGGCGGTGTACCTGGGAGTGTCTGAGGTGTACATGGGAGTGTTAGGAGGTGTGCCTGGGAGTGTCAGAGTTGTACCTAGGAGTGTCAGAGGTGTACCAGGAGTGCTGTCAGCGGTGTACCTTGGAGTGTCGGAGGTGTACCTGGTAGTGTGAGAAGTGGCCTGGGAGTGTCTGGGGTACCTGGGAGGTTCGAGGTGTACCTGGGAGTGTCGGAGGTGTACCTGGAATGTCAGAGGTGTACCTGGAGTGTCGGAGGTGTACCTGGGAGTAAAGAAGTGTACCTGGGAGAGTCGGAGGTACCTGAAGTGTCGGAGGTGTACCTGGGAGTGTCAGAGGTATACTTGGTAGTGTCAGAGGTGTACCTGGGAGTGTCAGGTTGTACCTGGAGTGTCTGAGGTGTACCTGGGAGTGTAGATGTGGGAGTGTCAGAGGTGCACTTGCGAGTGTCAGAGGCACCTTGAGGTTCTGAGGTGTACCTGGGAGTGTCTGAGGCAATTGCAGTGTCTGAGGTGTACCTGGCAGTGTCTGAGGTACCTGGCATGTGAGGGGTGGTACCTGGGAGTGTCAGCGGTGGTACCTGGGAGGTCACGGTGTGCCAGGGAGTATCAGTGAGTACCTGGGATTGTCAGAGGTGTACCTGGGAGTGTCAGAGGTGTACCTGGGAGTGTCAGAGGTGTACCTGGGAGGTCAGAGGTGTACCAGGGAGGTCGGGGTGTACCTGGGAGTGTTAGAGGTGTATCAGGGGAGGACAGAGAGTACCTAGGAATGTCAGAGGTACCTAGGAGTGTGAGAAGTGTACCTGGGAGTGTTGGGTGTAACTGGGAGTGTCAGGAGGTACCTGGGAGTGTCAGGGGCCAGGTAGGTCAGTGAGTACCTGGCAGTGTCAGAGGTGTGCCTGGGAGTGTCAGAGGTGTACCTGACTTTGTCGGAGGTGTACCTGGGAGTGTCAGAGATGTACCTGGGAGTGTCGGAGGTGTATCTGGGAGTGTAAGAAGTGTACCTGGGAGTGTCGGAGGTGTACCTGGTGTCGAGTGTGTACCTGGGAGTGTCAGAGGTGTACCTGGGAGGTTAGGAGGTGTCACCTGGAGTGTCAGAGGTGTACCTGGGAGTGTCAGAGGTGTACCTGACAGTGTCGGAGGTGTACCTGGGAGTGTCAGAGGTGTACCTGTAGTGTCGGGAGTTGTACCTGGGAGTGTCAGGAGGTGTACTGGAGTGTCAGAGGTGCACCTTGGAGGTTCCTGAGGTGTACCTGGGAGTGTCTGAGGTGTGCAGGTCTGAGGTACCTGGGAGTCTGAGCGGTGTACCTGGGAGTGTTAGAGGTGTATCAGGAGTGACAGAGAGTACCTGGGAGTGTCAGAGCCTGGAAGGTGTAGTGTACCTGGGAGTCTGGGTGTACCAGGGAGGTCTGGGTGAGTACCTGGTAGTGTCAGGAGGTGTACCTGGGAGTGTCAGTGTACCTGGCAGTGTCGGAGGTGTACCTGGGAGGTGGAGTGTACCTGGTAGTGTCGGAGGTGTACCTGAGTGTCTGAAGTGTACTTGGCAGTGTCTGAGGTACCTGGCAGTGTCTGAGGTGTACCTAGTGTCTGAGGTACCTGGCAGGTCAGCGGTACCTGGGAGTGTCAGGAGGTGTACCTGGGAGCGTCAGGAGGTGTACCTGGAGTGTCAGGACGTACCTGGGAGGTCTGAGGTGTTCCTTGGGAGTGCCGGAGGTGTACCCACAGTCATGGTACCTGGGAGTGTCAGAGGTACCAGGAATGTCAGTGGAGTACCTGGGAGTGTCAAAGGTACCTGGGAGTTTGGAGGTGTACCTGGGAGTGTCGGAGGTACCTGGCAGTGTCTGGGGTATATCTGGAGTGTCAGAGGTATCAGTGAATGTCAGTGGAGTACCTGGGAGTGTCAAAGGTATACCTGGGACTGTCAGAGGTGTACTGGAATGTCAGAGGTGTACCTGGAGTGTCAGAGGTGTACCTGGGGCGTCAGAGGTGTACCTTGGAGTGTCAGACGTGTACCTGGGAGTGTCTGGGGGTGTTCTGGGAGTGTCGGAGGTGTCACTGGCAGTGTCGCGGTGGCCTGGGAGTGTCAGAGGTGTACCAGGGAATGTCAGTGGGTACCTAGTGTCCAAGTATACCTGGAAGTGTCAGAGGTGTACCTGTGAGTGTCAGACGTGTACCTGGGAGTGTCAGAGGTGTACCTGGGAGTGTCGGGGGTGTTCCTGGTGTTGGAGGTACCTGGGAGTGTCTGAGGTGTACCTGGCGGTGTGCCAGAGTTGTACCTGGGAGTGTCAGTGGGTACCTGGGAGTGTCAAGGTGTACCTGGGAGTGTCAGAGGTGTACCAGGGAATGTCAGTGGGTACCTGGGTGTCAAGGGTTTGCAGGTGTCAGAGGTGTACCTGTGAGTGTCAGGGGTGTCACTGGTGTCAGAGGTGTGCATGAGGTGTGGAGGTGTACCTGGGGTGTGAGAAGTGTACCTGGGTGTCGGGTGTTCATGGGAGTGTCGGGGTGTACCTGGGAGTGTCTGAGGTGCACCTGGGAGTGTTAGGGTGTGCCTGGAGGTGTCAGTGGAGAACCTGGGAGTGTCAAGGTGTACCTGGGGTGTAGAGGGGTGACCTGGGAGTGTCAGAGGTGTCCTGGGAGTGTCAGAGGTGTACTTGGGAGTGTCGGAGGTGTACCGAAGTGTGATGTGTGTACCTGGGAGTGTCTGGGTGTACCTGGGAGTGTCAAGAGGTGTACCTGAGAGTGTCGGAGGTGTACCTGGGAGTGTCAGAGGTGTACCTGGGAGTGTCAGAGGTGTGCCCTGGAGTAAAGTGTGTACCTGGGAGTGTCAGGAGGTGTACCTGGGAGTGTCGGAGGTGTACCTGGGAGTGTCAGAGGTGTACATGGGAGGTCAGAGGTGTACCTGGGAGTGTCAGCGGTGGCCTGGGAGTGTCTGAGTGTACCTGGGAGTGTCAGGGAGTGTACCTGGGAGTGTCAGAGGGTGCACTTGGAGTGTCAGAGGTGCACCTTGGAGTGTCAGAGGTATACCTTGGAGTGTCAGAGGTGCATTTCGGAGTGTCAGAGGTGCACCTTGGAGTGTCTGCAGTGTACCTGGGAGTGTCTGAGGGTGTACCTGGCAGTGTCTGAGGTGTACCTGGCAGTGTCAGCGGTGTACCTGGGAGTGTCAGCGGTGTACCTGAGAGTGTTAGAGGTGTATCCAGGGAATGACAGAGGTACCTAGGAGTGTCAGAGGTGTACCTGGGAATTGTTTGGAAGTGTACCTGGGAGTTTCTGCGGTGTACCTCAGGTGTCAGAGGTGTACCTGGGAGTGTCAGGGTGTACCAGGAGTGTCAGTGGAGTACCTGGGAGTGTCAGATATGAACCTGGGAGTGTCAGAGGTGTACCTGGGCGTCAGAGGGTGCTTGTCAGAAGTGTCAGGAGCCTGCAGAGGTGTCAGAGTTGTACCGGGAATGTCAGTGGGTACCTGGGAGTGTCAGAGGTGTACCTGTGAGGTGTCAGAGGTGTACCTGGAGTGTCAGAGAGGGTACCTGGGAGTGTCAGGTTGTACCTGGGAGTGTAGGAGGTGTACCAGGATAGTGAAGTGTACCTGGGTGTGGAGGTGTACCTGGGAGTGTGGAGGTGTACCTGGCAGTGTCAGCGGTGTACCTGGGGTGTGGAGTGTGTACAAGTGTCGGTGGAGTACCTGGGAGTGTCAAGGTGTACCTGGAAGTGTCAGAGGTGTGCCTGTGAGTGTCAGGGATGTACTGGGAGGTGTCAGAGGTGTACCTGAGAGTGTCGGAGGTGTGACCTAGTATTGTGTGTACCAGGGAATGTCAGTAGCGTACCTGGGAAGTGTAAAGTGTACCTGGGAGTGTCAGTGGTGTACCTGAGTGTGAAAGTGTACCTGGGAGTGTGTAGGGTGAACACGGGAGTGTCTAGTGTACCTGGGAGTGTCGGAGGTGTACCTGGAGTGTCAGAGGTGTACCTGTGAGTGTCGGAGGTGTACCTGGGAGTGTAGAAGTGTACCTGGGAGTGTGGGTGTTCCTGAGAGTGTCGGAGGTGTACCTGGCAGTGTCAGGCGGTGTACCTGGGAGAGTCAGAGGTGTACTTGGGAGTGTGGGAGGTGTACCTGGAGTGTGAGATGTGTGTACCTGGGAGTGTCAGAGGGTGTACCCTGGAGTGTCAAGGTGGCACAAGTGTCCAGAGGTGTACAGGGGAGTGTCCAGCGGTGTACCTGGGAGTGTTAGAGGTGTATCAGGTGACAGGAGCCTAGGAGTGTCAGAGGTGGCACTACGGAGTGTGAAGTGTACCTGGGAGTGTCAGGGGTGTTTGGGAGTGTCAGGAGGTGTACCTGGGAGTGTCAGGGGTGTACCAGGAGTGTCAGTGGAGTACCTGGCGGTGTCAGAGGTGTACCTGGGAGTGTCAGAGGGTGTACCTGATGTGGAGGTGTGCCGGAAGTGTCGAGATGTACCTGGGAGTGTCGGAGGTATGCAGGAGTGTAGAAAGTGTGCCTGGGAGTGTCAGAGGTGTACCTGGGAGTGTCAGAGGTGCCTGGGGTGTAGAGGTGTGCCTAAGAGTGTCGGAGGTGTACCTGGGGTGTGAGGCTGTACCGGTGTCGGAGGTGTACCTGGGAGTGTCAGGGATGCACTTCGGAGTGTCAGAGGTGCACGCAGGTGTTAGGGGTGTACCCTGGAGTGTCAGAGGTGCACTGGAGTGTCAAGGTGCACCTTGGAGTGTCTGACGTGTACCTGGGAGTGTCTGAGGTGTACCTGGCAGTGTCTGAGGTGTAGCTGGCAGTGTCTGAGTGTGTGTACCTGGCAGTGTCTGAGGTGTACCTGGCAGTGTCAGCGGTGTCCGAGGAGTGTCAGCGGTGTGCCTGGGAGTGTTAGGGGTGTCAGCAGGAGTGACAGGGGAGTACCTGAGGTGTCAGGGTGTACCTGGGAGTGTCAGATGTGGACCGGGAATGTCAGTGGCACCTGGGATGTCAGGAGTGTACCTGAAATGTCAGAGATGTACCTGGGAGTGTCATGGGTGTACCTGGGAGTGTCAGAGGTGTACCTGGCAGCGTCAGCAGTGTACCTGGGAGTGTCAGCGGTGTACAAGTGTTAGAGGTGTATCAGGAAGTGACAGGGGAGTACCTGGAGTGTCAAAGGTGTACCTGGAAGTTGTCAGAGGTGTACCTGGAGGTGTCAGAGGTGTACCTGAGGAGTGTCAGGGTGTACCTGGGAGTGTCAGGTGTGTACCGGGAATGTCAGAGTTGTACCGGGGTGTCAGAGGTGTACCAGGGAGTGTCAGCGGTGTACCTGGGAGGTGTCGGAGGTGTACCTGGGGAGTGTGAAGTATACCTGGGAGTGTCTGGGGTGTACCTAGGGTGTCTGAGGTGTACCTGGGAGTGTCGGAGGTGTACCTGGGAATGTCAGAGGTGTACCTGTGAGGTGTCAGGAGGGTAGCCTGGGAGTGAAGAGGTGTACCTGGGAGTGTCGAGGTGTACCTGAAAGTGTCGGAGGTGTACCTGGGAGTGTCAGAGGTGTACTTGGAGTGTCAGAGGTGTACCTGGGAGTGTCGCGTTGTACCTGCCAAGTGCGAGGTGTACCTGGGAGTGTTAGAGGTGTGCCTGGGATTGTCAGAGGTACTTGCGAGTGTCAGGGGTACCTTAGTGTCTGAGGTGTACCTGGGAGTGTCTCAAGGTGTACCTGGCAGTGTCTGAGGTGTACCTGGCAGTGTCTGAGGTGTACCTGGTAGTGTTGCGGTGTACCTGGGAGTGTCAGCGGTGTACCTGGGAGTGTCACGGGTGTACCAGGGAGTATCAGTGGAGTACCTGGGAGTGTCAGAGGTGTACCTGGGCGTGTCAGAGGTGTGCCTGGGAGTGTCGAGGGTGTACCTGGAGTGTCAGAGGTGTACCAGGAGTGTCGCTTGAGGCCTGGGAAGTGTTAGGGTATCAGGGAGTGACAGAGGTACCTAGGAATGTCAGAGGTGTACCTAGGAGTGTGAAAGTGTACCTGGGGAGTGTCTGAGGGTGTAACTGGGGAGTGTCAGAGGTGTACCTGGGAGTGTCAGGGGTGTACCAGGTAGTGTCAGTGGAGTACCTGGGTGTCAGAGGTGTACCTGGGAGTGTCAGAGGTGTGTACACAGTTTGTCGGAGGTGTGCCTGGGAGTGTCAGAGATGTACCTGGGAGTGTCGGAGGTGTATCTGGGAGTGTAGAAGTGTACCTGGGAGTGTCGGAGGTGTACCTGGGTGTGTCGAGGTGTACCAGGAGTGTCAGAGGTGTACCTGGGAGTGTTAGAGGTGTACCTGGGAGTGTCAGGAGGTGCCTGGGAGTGTCAGAGGTGTACACAAGAGTGTCGGAGGCGTACCTGGGGAGTGTAGAGCTGTACCTGGGGTGTCGGAGGTGTACCTGGGAGAGTAGAAGTGTACCTGGGAGTGTCGGGGGTGTACCTGGGAGTGTCAGAGGTGCACTTCAGGTGTCAGAGGTTGCCTTGGAGTGTTAGAGGTGTACCTGGGAGTGTCAGAGGTGCACTTGGAGTGTCAGAGGTGCACCTTGGGTGTCTGAGGTGTACCTGGGAGTGTCTGAGGTGTACCTGGCAGTGTCTGAGGTGTACCTGGGAGTGTCAGCGGTGTACTTGGGAGAGTTAGAGGTGTATCAGGGAGTGACAGGAGTACCTGGGAGTGTCAAGGTGTACCTGGAAGTGTCAGAGGGTGTACCTGGGAGTGTCAGGTGTGCCTGGGAGTGTCAGAGGTGTACCTGAGAGTGTCGGAGGTGTACCGGGAGTGTCAGGTGTGTCACCAGGGAATGTCATTGCGGGTACCAGGGAATTGTCAAGGTGTACCTGGGAGTGTCAGCGGTGTACCAGGGAGTGTCTGATGTGTACCTGGGAGTGTTAGAGGTGTGCCTGGGAGTGTCAGAGGTGTACCTGGGAGTGTCAGAGGTGTACCAGGGAGTGTCAGCGGTGTACCTGGGAGTGTCGGAGGTGTACCTGGGAGTGTGAGAAGTATACCTGGGAGTGTCTGGGGTGTGTACCAGGGGAGTGTCTGAGGTGTCCTGGGAGTGTCGAAGGTGTCCTGGGAGTGTCAGAGGTGTACCTGTGAGTGTCGGAGGGTGTACCTGGGAGTGTGAAGTGTACCTGGGAGTGTCGGAGGTGTACCTGGAAGTTTGGAGGTTGTGGGAGTGTAAGTAGCGTACCTGAGTGTCGGAGGTGTACCTGGAGTTGTCGGAAGGTGTACCAAGTGTCAGAGGTGTACCTGGGAGTGTGAGGTGTACCTGGGAGTGTCAGGGGTGTACCTGAGTGTCAGAGGTGTACCTAAGGTCCGGAGGTGTACCGGGTGTAGAGGCTGTACCTGGGAGTGTCGGAGGTGTACCTGGGAGATTAAGAAGTGTACCTGGGAGTGTCGGAGGTGTACCTGGGAGTGTCAAGGTGCACCTGGAGTGTCAGGGTGCACCTTGGAGTGTTAGAGGTGTACCTGGGAGTGTCAGGGGTGCACTTCGGGTGTCAGAGGTGCACCTTGGGTGTCTGAGGTGTGCCGGAGTGTCAGCGGTGTACCTGGGAGTGTTAGAGGTGTATCAGGGGTGACAGAGGTACCTGGGAGTGTCAGAGGTGTACCGGGAAGTGTCAGAGGTGTGCCTGGGAGGTGTCAAGGTGTACCGAGTGTCAGAGGTGTACCTGAGAGTGTCGGAGGTGTACCTGGGAGTGTCAGGTGTGTCCAGGGAATGTCAGTGGTACCTGGGAGTGTCAAGGTGTACCTGGGAGTGTCAGCGGTGTACCTGGGAGGTGTCTGATGTGTACCTGGGAGTGTTAGAGGTGTGCCTGGGAGTGTCAGGAGGTGTACCTGGGAGTGTCAGAGGTGTACCAGGGAGTGTCAGCAGTGTACGCGGGAGTGTCGGAGGTGTGCCAAGTGAAAAGTATACGCAGAGTGTCTGGGGTGTACCAGGATGTCTGAGGTGTCCTGGGTGTCGGAGGTGTACCTGGGAGTGTCAGAGGTGTACCTGTGAGTGTCGGAGGTGTACCTGGGGTGTAGAGTGTACCTGGGAGTGTCGAGGTGTACCTGAAGTGTCGGAGGTGTACCTGGGTGTCAGGAGGTGTACTTAGTAGTGTCAGAGGTGTGCCTGGGAATGTCAGCGTTGTACCTGGGGTGTCTGAGTGTGTACCTGGGAGTGTTAGAGGTGTGCCTGGGAGTGTCAGAGGTGCACTTGCGAGTGTCAGAGGTGCCTTGGGTGTGTCTGAGGTGTACCTGGGAGTGTCTGAGGTGTACTGGCAGTGTCTGAGAGGTGTACCTGGGAGTGTCTGAGGTGTACCTGGAGTGTCAGCGGTGTACCTGGGAGTGTCTGCGGTGTACCTGGGAGTGTCACGGGTGTACCAGGGAGTATCAGTGGAGTACCACCGGAGTGTCAGAGGTGTACCTGGGAGTGTCTGAGGGGTGTACCTGGGGTGTCAGAGGTGTACCTGGGAGTGTCAGAGGTGTACCAGGGGTGTCAGCGGTGTACCTGGGAGTGTTAGGGTGTATCGGGAGTGACAGAGGTACACAAGGTGTCAGAGGTGTACTTAGGAGTGTCATGGGTGTACCTGGGAGTCTCTGGGGTGGCAGCAGGTGTCAGAGGTGTACCTGGGAGTGTCAGAGTGTACCAGGGAGTGTCAGTAGGTACCTGGCAGTGTCAGAGGTGTGCTGGGAGTGTCCAGAGTGTACCTGGCTTTATCGGAGGTGTACCTGGGAGTGTCAGGGATATACCTGGGAGTGTCGGAGGTGTATCTGGCAGTGTAGGAGTGTACCTGGGAGTGTCAGGTGTACTGGGTGTGTCGGAGTTGTACCCGGAGTGTCAGAGGTGTACCTGAGTGTCAGAGGGTGTACCTGGGAGTGTCAGAGGTGTACCTGGGAGTGTCAGAGGTGTACCTGGGAGAGTAGAAGTGTGCAGGAGTGTCAGAGGTGTACCTGGGAGTGTCAGAGGTGCACTTCGGAGTGTCAGAGGTGCACCTTGTAGTGTTAGAGGTGTACCTGGGAGGGTCAGAGGGTGCACTTGGAGTCAGTACCTTGGGTGTCTGAGGTGTACCTGGGAGTGTCTGAGGGTGTACCTGGGGTATAGAGGTGTACCTGGGGTGTCGGAGGTGTACCTGGGAGTGTCGGAGGTGTTCTGGGAGTGTGAGATGTTGTACCTGGGAATTGTCTGGGAGGTGTGTACCTGGGAGTGTCAGAGGTGTACCTGGGAGTGTCGGAGGTGTACCTAGTGTCGGAGGTGTTCCAGAGTGTCAGAGGTGTCCTTGGGAGGTCAGAGGTGTACCTGGGAGTGTCAGCGGTGTACCTGGGAGTGTCTGAGGTGTACCTGGGAGTGTCAGAGGTGCACCTGGAGTGTCAGGGTGCACCTTGGAGTGTCTGAGTGTGCCTGGGAGTGTCTGAGGTGTACCTGGCAGTGTCTGAGGTGTACCTGGCAGTTTCTGAGGTGTACCTGGCAGTGTCAGCGGTGTACCGGAGTGTCAGCGGTGTACCTGGGAGTGTTAGATGTTGTCAGGAGTGACAGAGGAACCTGGGAGTGTCAGGGGTGTACCTGGGAGGTTTGAAGTGTACCTGGGGGTTTCTGCGGTGTACCTCAGGTGTCAGAGGTGTACTGGGAGTGTCAAGGTGTACCTGGGAGTGTCAGAGGTGTGTAACTGGGAGTGTCGGACGTGTGCCTGGGAGTGTCAGAGGTGTACCAGGGAATGTCAGTTGAGTACCTGGGAGTGTCAGAGGGTGTACCTGGTGTCAGAGTGTACCTTGGGTGTCAGAGGAGTACCTGGGAGTGTCAGAGGTGTACCTTGGGTGTCGGAGGTGTACCTGGGAGTGTGAGAGGTACCTGGGAGTGTGTCGGAGGTGTACAGGAGTGTCAGGTGTACCGCAGTGTCAGCGGTGCTAGGAGTGTCAGATGTGTTCCAGTAAATGTCAGTGGGTACCTGGGAGTAAGGTGTACCTAGAAGTGTCAGAGGTGTACCTGTGAGTCAGAGGTGTACCTGGGAGTGTCAAGAGTGTACCTGAGAGTGTCAGAGGGTACCTGGGAGTGTCAGATGTGTACCAGGGAATGTCAGTGAGTACCTGGGAGTGTCAAGGTGTACCTGGGAGTGTCAGAGGTGTACCTGGGAGTGTCAGAGGTGTACCTGGGGTGTCCAGGGTGTACCTGGCAGTGTCAGAGGTGTACCTGGGAGTCTGGTGTACCTGGGAGTGTCGGAGGTGTACCTGGGAGTGTCAGAGGTGTACCTGTGAGTCTCGGTGGTGTACCTGGGAGTAGAAGTGTACCTGGGAGTGTCAGGTGTACCTGGGGTGTCGGAGGTGTACCTGAGTGTCAGAGGTGTACTTGGGGTGTCAGAGGTGTACCTGGGAGTGTCAGAGGTGTGCCTAGGAGTGTCTGGGGTGTACCTGGGGTGTCAGAGGTGTGCCTGGGAGTGTCAGAGGTGCACTTGCGGAGTGTCAGAGGTGCACCTTGGAGTGTCTGAGGTGTACCTGGCAGTGTCTCAGGTGTACCTGGCAGTGTCTGAGGTGTACCTGGCGAGTGTCAGAGGGTACCTGGGAGTGTCAGAGGTGTACACCTGAGTGTCAGGGGTGTACCAGGGAGTGTCAGTGGGTACGCAGGAGTGTCAGAGGTGTACCTGGGAGTGTCAGAGGTGTGACCTGGGAGTGTCAGAGGTGTACCTGGGAGTGTCAGAGGTGTACCTGGGAGTGTCAGAGGTGTACAAGTGTCAGAGAGGTGTACCTGGAGTGTCGGAGGTGTACCTGGGAGTGTAAGTGTACCTGGGAGTGTCGGAGGTGTACCTGGGTGTCGGAGGTGTACCTGGGAGTGTCAGAGGTGTACCTGGGAGTGTCGGAGGTGTACCTGGGAGTGTCAGGGGTTGTACACGGGAGTGTCGGAGGTGTACCCTGGAGTGTGGAGGTGTACCTGGGAGAGTAAGTGTACCTGGGAGTGTCGAGGTGTACCGGAGTGTCGGAGGAGGGTGTACTTGGGAGTGTCGGAGGTGTACCTGGGAGTGTCAAGGTGTACTTGGGAGTGTCAGAGGTGTGTACCTGGGAGTGTCAGAGGTGTACCTGGGAGTGTCTGGGTTGTACCTGGGAGTGTCAGAGGTGTGCCTGGGAGTGTCAGAGGTGCACCTGGGAGTGTCAGACTTGCACCAGGTGTCTGAGAGTGTACCGGCAGTGTCTGGTGTACCTGGCAGTGTCTGAGGGGTGTACCTGGGAGTGTCTGAGGTGTACCTGGCAGTGTCAGCGTGTACCTGGGAGTGTCAGAGGTGTACCTGGGAGCGTCAGAGATGTACGCTGGAGGTGTCAGACGTGTACCTGGGAGTGTGTGAGGTGTTCCTGGAGGTGTCGGGTGTACCTGGCAGTGTCAGAGGTGTACCTGGGGTGTCAGAGGTGTACCAGGGAATGTCAGTGGAGTACCTGGGTGTGTCAAGGTGTACCTGGGAGTGTCGGAGGTGTACCTGGGAGTGTCGGAGGTGTACCTGGCAGTGTCTGGGGTGTATCTCCAAGTGTCAGGGTGTATCAGTGAATAGTGGGTACACAGGAGTGTCAAATGTGTACCTGGGAGTGTCAGAGGTGTACCTGAGTGTCAGAGGTGTACCTGGGAGTGTCTGAGGTGTACTGGGAGTGTCAGAGGTGTACCTGGGTGTCAGGCGTGTACCTGGGAGTGTCTGAGGAGTGTTCCTGGGAGTGTCGAGGTGTACCTGGCAGTGTCAGCGGTGTACCTGGGAGTGTCAGAGGTGTGCAGGGAATGTCAGTGGAGTACCTGGGGTGTCAAGGTGTACCTGGAAGTGTCAGAGGTGTACCTGTGAGTGTCAGGGTGTACCTGGGTGTCAGAGGTGTACCTGAGGGGGTGTCGGAGGTGTACCTGGGAGTGTGAGTGTACCTGGGAGTGTCGGAGGTGTTCCTGGGAATGTTGGAGGTGTACCTGGGAGTGCGAGGTGTACCTGGGGTGTCAGAGGTGTCCTGGGAGTGTCAGTGGGTACCTGGGAGTGTCAAGGGTGTACCTGGGGTGTCAGGAGGTGTGCAGGGGAATGTCAGTGGGTACCTGGAGTGTCAAGGTTTGCCTTGGTGTCCAGAGGTGTACATGTGAGTGTCAGGGTGTCCTGGGGTGTCAGGGTGTACATGAGGAGTGTCGGAGGTGTACCTGGGAGTGTGGGAGTGTACCTGGAGTGTCGGAGGTGTTCCTGGGGATGTCGTAGGTGTGCCTGGGGTGTCTGAGGTTGCCTGGGAGTGTCAGGGGTGTACCTGGGGTGTCAGTGGAGTACCTGGGAGTGTCAAGGTGTGCCTGGAAGTGTCAGAGGTGTGCCTGGGAGTGTCAGAGGTGTATCTGGGAGTGTTAGAGGTGTAGTTGGAGGTGTGTAGGAGGTGTACGTGGGAGTGTGAGATGTGTACCTGGTGTCTGGGGTGTACCTGGGAGTGTCAGAGGTGTACCTGAGTGTCGGAGGTGTACCTGGTGTCAGAGGTGTACCTGGGGTGTCGGAGGTGTAACAGGGAGTATAAGAGTGTACACCTGGGGTGTCGGAGGTGTACTTGGGGTGTCGGAGGTGCCTGGGAGTGTCAGAAGTGTACATGGGAGGGTCAGCGGGTAGCGGAAGTGTCAGCGGTGCACCTGGGAGTTTGTGTACCTCGATGTCAGAGGTGTACCTAGTGTCAGAGGTGCACTTCGGGTGTCAGAGGTGCACCTTGGAGTGTCAGAGGTGTACCTTGGGTGTCAGAGGTGCATTTCCGGAGTCCAGAGGTGCACCTTGGGTGTCTGAGGAGTGTACCTGGGAGTGTCTGAGGTGTACCTGGCAGTGTCAGCGGTGTACCTGGGAGTGTCAGAGGTGTACCAGGGAATGGCAGTGGGGTACCTGGGAGTGTCAAGGTATACCTGGGAGTGTCGGAGGTGTGCAGTGTCGGAGGTGTACCTGGCAGTGTCTGGGGTGTATCTGGGAGTGTCAGAGGTGTATCAGTGAATGTCAGTGGGTACCTGGGAGTGTCAAGGTGTACCTGGGAGTGTCAGGGTGTACCTGGGAGTGTCAGAGGTGTACCTGGGAGTGTCTGAGGTGTACCAGGAGCGTCAGAGGTGTACCTTGGGTGTCAGACAGTGGCCTGGGAGGTATGCAGGTGCCGGAGTGTCGGAGGTGTACCTGGCAGTGTCAGCGGTTACCTGGGAGTGTCAAGGTGTGCCAGGAATGTCAGTGAGTACTTGGTGTCAAAGGTGTACCTGGAAGTGTCAGAGGGTGTACCTGTGAGTGTCAGGGGGTTGCCTGGGAGTGTCAGAGGTGTACCTGAGAGTGTCGGAGGTGTACCTGGGAGTGGAGGAGTGTACCTGGGAGTGTCGGGGGTGTTCTGGGAGTGTTGGAGGTGTACCTGGGAGTGTCAGGGTGTACCTGGCGGTGTCAGAGGTGTACCTGGGAGTGTCAGTAGTACCAGTGTCAAAGGTGTACCTAGTGTCAGAGGTGTACCAGGGAATGTCAGTAGTACCTGGGAGTGTCAAAGGTTTACCTGGAAGTGTCAGAGGTGTACATGTGAGTGTCAGGAGGTGTCCCTGGGAGTGTCAGGGTGTACATGAGAGTGTCGGAGGTGTACCCGGGAGTGTGAGGTGGACCTGGGAGTGTCGGAGGTGTTCCTGGGAGTGTGTGGTGTACCTGGGAGTGTCTGAGGTGCACCTGGGTATCGGAGGCATACCTGGGAGTGTCAGTGGAGTACCTGGGTGTCAAGGTGTACCTGGGAGTGTAAGAGGTGTACCTGGGAGTGTCAGAGGTGTACCTGGGGTGTCAGGGGTGTATGTGGGAGTGTCAGAGGTGTACACGTGGGGTGTGAGATGTGTACCTGGGAGTGTCAGAGGTGTACCTGAGAGTGTCGGAGGTGTACCTGGGAGTGTGGTGTACCTGGAGTGTCAGGTGTACCAGGGAGTATAAGAAGTGTACCTGGGAGTGTTGGAGGTGTACCTGGGATTGTCGGAGGTGTACCTGGAGTGTCAGGAGTGTACATGGGAGGTCAGAGGTGTACCTGGGAGTGTCAGCGTTGTACCTGGGAGTGTCTGAGTGTACACCAGGAGTGTCAGAGGTGTACCTGGGAGTGTCAGAGGTGCACTTCGGGTGTCAGAGATTGCACCTTGGAGTCAGAGTGCATTTCGGAGTGTCAGAGGTGCACCTTGGGTGTCTGAGGTGTGCACCTAGTGTCTGAGGTGTACCTGGCAGTGTCTGAGGTGTACCTGGCAGTGTCAGGGTGTACCTGGGAGTGTCAGCGGTGTACCTGAGGGTGTTAGAGTGTATCAGGGAGTGACAGAAGAGTACCTAGGAGTGTCAGAGGTGTACCTGGGAGTGTTTGAAGTGTACCTGGGAGTTTCTGCGGGCCTCAGGTGTCAGAGGGTGTACCTGGGAGTGTCAGGGGTGGCAGGGGTGTCAGGTGGGTACTGGGGTGTCGAGATGTACCTGGGGTGTCAGAGGTGTACCTGGGCGTGTCAGGGGTGTATCTGGGAGTGTCGGACGTGTACCTGGGAGTGTCAGAGGTGTACTGGGAATGTCAGTGGAGTACCTGGAGTGTCAGAGGTGTACCTGTGAGTGTCAGAGGTGTACCTTGGAGTGTCAGAGGAGTACCTGGGAGTGTCAGAGGTGTACCTGGGAGTGTCGGAGGTGTACCTGGGATAGTGAGTGTACCTGGGAGTGTCGGAGGTGTACCTGGGAGTGTCGGAGGTGTACCTGGCAGTGTCAGCGGTGTACCTGGGAGTGTCAGATGTGTACCAGGAAATGTCAGTGGAGCACCTAGTGTCAAGAGTGTACCTGGAAGTGTCAGAGGTGTACCTGTGAGTGTCAGAGGTGTACACCGGATTGTCAGAGGTGTACCTGAGAGTGTCGGAGGTGTACCTGGGAGTGTTGATGTGTACCAGGGAATGTCAGTGGCGTACCTGGGGTCTCAAGGTGTACCTGGGAGTGTCAGTGGTGTACCTGGGAGTGTGAGGGTGTACCTGGGAATGTCAGGGTGAACACAGGAGTGTCTGGGGTGTACCGGAGTGTCGGAGGTGTACCTGGGAGTGTCAGAGGTGTACCTGTGAGTGTCGGAGGTGTACCTGGCAGTATCAGCGGGTGTACCTGGGAGTGTCAGGGTGTACTTGGGAGGTGTGGAGGTGTACCTGGGAGTGTGAGATGTGTACCTGGGAGTGTCTGGGGTGTACCGGAGTGTCAGACGTGTACCTGAGAGTGTCGGAGGTGTACCAGGAGTGTCAGTGAAGTACCTGGGAGTGTCATAGGTGTACCTGGGAGTGTCAGAGGTGTACCTGGGAGTCTCGGAGGTGTACCTGGGAGTTTCAGAGGTGTACTTGCGAGGGTCAGAGGTGTACCTGGGAGTGTCAGCGGTGTACCTGGGAGTGTCTGAGGAGTACCTGGGAGTGTCAGAGGTGCACTTCGGAGTGTCAGAGGTTCACCTTGGAGTGTTAGAGGTGTACCTGGGAGTGTCAGAGGTGCACTTCGGAGTTTCAGAGGTGCACCTTGGAGTGTCTGAGGTGTACCTGGGAGTGTCTGAGGTGTACCTGGCAGTGTCTGAGGTGTAACTGGCAGTGTCTGTGGTGTACCTGGCAGTGTCAAAGGTGTACCTGGCAGTGTCAGCGGTGTACCTGGGAGTGTCAGCGGTGTACCTGGGAGTGTTAGAAAGTGTATCCCGGGGTGACAGAGGAGTACCTAGGAGTGTCAGAGAGAGTTTACCTGGGAGTGTCAAATGTACCAGGGAATGTCAGTAGCGTACATAGAGTATGAAATTGTACCTGGGAATGTCAGAAGAGGTGTACCTGGGAGTGTCATAGAGTGTACCTGGGAGTGTCAGAGGTGTACCTGGCAGCGTCAGCGGTGTACCTGGGAGTGTCAGCGGTGTACCTGTGAGTGTCAAAGGTGTACCTGGGAGTGACAGAGGTGTACCTGAGAGTGTCGGAGGTGTACCTGGGAGTGTTGATGTGTACCAGGGAATGTCAGTGGCGTAACTGGGAGTGTCAAAGGTGTACCTGGGAGTGTCAGTGGTGTACCTGGGAGTGTGAGAAGTGTACCTGGGAGTGTCTGGGGTGAACCTGGGAGTGTCTGGGGTGTACCTGGGAGTGTCGGAGGTGTACTTTGGGAGTGTCAGAGGTGTACCTGTGAGTGTCGGAGGTGTACCTGGGAGTGAAAGAAGTGTACCTGGGAGTGTCGGAGGTGTTCCTGGGAGTGTCGGAGGTGTACCTAGCAGTGTCAGTGGTGTACCTGGGAGTATCAGAGGTGTACCTGGGAGTGTCAGAGGTGTACCTAGGAGTGTCAGAGGTGTAACTGGGAGTGTCAGAGGTGTACTTGGGAGTGTCGGAGGTGTACCTGGGAGTGTGAGATGTGTACCTGGCAGTGTCAGCGGTGTACCTGGGAGTGTGAGATGTGTACCAGGAAATGTCAGTGGAGTACCTGGAAGTGTCAAAGGTGTACCTGGAAGTGTCAGAGGTGTACCTGTGGGTGTCAGAGGTGTACCTGGGAGTGTCAGAGGTGTAACTGAGAGTGTCGGAGGTGTACCTGGGAGTGTCAGATGTGTACCAGGGAATGTCAGTGGCGTACCTGGGAGTGTCAAAGGTACCTGGCGTCAGAGGTGTACCTGGAGTGTCAGAGGTGTACCTGGGAGTGTCAGAGGTGTACCTGGGAGTGTCGGAGGTGTACCTGGGAGTGTGAGAACTGTACCTGGGAGTGTCTGGGGTGTACCTGGGAGTGTCTGGGGTGAACCTGGGAGTGTCGGAGGTGTACCTGGGAGTGTCAGAGGTGTACATGTGCGTGTCGGAGGTGTACATGGGAGTGTAAAAAGTGTACCTGGGAGTGTCGGAGGTGTTCCTGGGAGTGTCGGAGGTGTACCTGGCAGTGTCAGTGGTGTACCTGGGAGTGTAAGAAGTGTACCTGGGAGTGTGAGATGTGTACCTGGCAGTGTCAGCGGTGTACTTGGGATTGTCGGAGGTGTACCTGGGAGTGTGAGATGTGTACCTGGGAGTGTCGGAGGTGTACCTGGGAGTGTCGGAGGTGTACCTGGGAGTCGCAGAGGTGTACTTGGAAGGGTCAGAGGTGTACTTGGGAGTGTCAGCGGTGTACCTGGGAGTGTCTGAGGTGTACCTGGGAGTGTTAGAGGTGTGCCTGGGAGTGTCAGAGGTGCACTTGTGAGTGTCAGAGGTGCACCTTGGAGTGTCTGAGGTGTACCTGTGAGTGTCTGAGGTGTACTTGGCAGTGTCTGAGTTGTACTTGGCAGTGTCTGAGGTGTACCTGGCAGTGTCTGAGGTGTACCTGGCAGTGTCAGCGGTGTACCTGGGAGTGTCAGCGGTGTACCTGGGAGTGTCAGGGGTGTACCAGGGAGTGTCAGTTTGGTACCTGGGAGTGTCATAGGTGTACCTGGGAGTGTCAGAGGTGTACCTGGGAGTGTCAGAGGTGCACCTGGGAGTGTCAGAGGTGTACCTGAGAGTGTCAGAGGTGTACCTGGGAGAGTCAGCGGTGTACCTGGGAGTGTTAGAGGTGTATCAGGGAGTGACAGAGGAGTACCTAGGAGTGTCAGAGGTGTACCTAGGAGTGTGAGAAGTGTACCTGGGAGTGTCTGGGGTGTAACTGGGAGTGTCAGAGGTGTACCTGTGAGTGTCGGAGGTGTATTTGGGAGTGTAAGAAGTGTACCTGGGAGTGTCGGAGGTGTACCTGTGTGTGTGTCGGAGGTGTACCTGGGAGTCTCACAGGTGTACCTGGGAGTGTCAGAGGTGTACCTGGGAGTGTCGGAGGTGTACCTGAGAGTGTCGGAGGTGTACCTGGAAGTGTCGGAGGTGTACCTGGGAGTGTCTGAGGTGCACCTGGGAGTGTCTGAGGTGTACCTGAGAGTGTCGGAGGTGCACGTGGGAGTATCTGAGGTGCACCTGGGAGTGTCTGAGGTGCACCTGGGAGTGTCTGAGGTGTACCTGGGAGAATCTGAGGTGTACCTGGGAGTGTCATGGGTGTTCCTGGGAGTGTCAGGCGTGTACCTGGAAGTGTCAGAGGTGTACCTGGGAGTGTTCAAGGTGTACCTGGGAGTGTCAGGGGGTGCACTTGCGGGGTGTCAGAGGTGCCTTTGAGTGTCTGAGGTGTACCTGGCAGTGTCTCAGGTGTGCCTGGCGTGTCTTGGGGTGTACCTGGCAGTGTCAGCGGGGTACCTGGGAGGGTCAGCGGTGTACCTGGGAGTGTCAGGGTGTACAGGGGTGTCAGTGAGTACCTGGGAGTATCAGAGGTGTACCTGGGAGTGTCAGAGGTGTACCTGGGAGTGTCAGAGGTGTACATGGGAGTGTCAGAGGTGTACCTGTGATTGTCAGCGGTGTGTACAGGAGTGTTGAGGTGTATCAGGGGCAGAGGTATCTAAGTGTTAGGGTGTACCTAGGAGTGTGAGGTGTACCTGGGAGTGCAGGGTGTAACTGGGAATGTTAGGGGTGTACCTGGGAGTGAGGGGTGTACCAGGGTGTCAGTCAGTACCTGGAAGTGTCAGAGGTGTACCTGGGAGTGTCAGGGTGTACCTGACAGTGTCGGAGGTGTACCTGGGAGTGTCAAGGTGTACCTGGGAGTGTCGGAGGTGTACCTGGGAGTGTAGGGTGGCCAGGGGTGTCGGAGGTGTACCTGGGTGTGTCGGAGGTGTACCTGGGAGTGTCAGAGGTGTACCTGGGAGTGTTGGAGGTGTACCTGGGAGTGTCAGAGGTGTACCTGAGAGTGTCGGAGGTGTACTGGGAGTGTCGGAGGTGTACCTGGGAGAGTAAGGTGTACCTGGGAGTGTCGGGAGGTGTACCTGGGAGTGTCAGGTGTGCTGGAGTGTCAGTGTGCCTGGGAGTGTCAGAGGGTGTACTTGGGGTGTCAGAGGTGTACTGGGGTGTCAGCGGTGTGCCAGCGGTGTCTGAGGTGGCCTGGGAGTGTCAGAGGTGTGCCTGGGAGTGTCAGAGGTGCACTTGGGATGTCAGACTTGCACCTTGGGTGTCTGAAGTGTACTTGGCAGTGTCTGGGGGTGTACCTGGCAGTGTCTGAGGTGTGCCTGGTAGGTGTCTGAGGTGTACCTGGCAGTGTCAGCGGGTGTACCTGGGAGTGTCAGAGGTGTGCCTGGGAGCGTCAGAGATGTACCTTGGGTGTCAGACGTGTGCCTGGGAGTGTGTGAGGGGAGTGTTCCTGGGTGTCGGAGGTGTACCTGGCAGTGTCAGCGGTGTACCTGGGGTGTCAGAGGGGTGTACCAGGGAATGTCAGTGGAGTACCTGGGTGTCTCAAGGTGTACCTGGGAGTGTCGGAGGTGTACCTGGGAGTGTCGGAGGTGTACCTGGCAGTGTCTGGGATGTATCTGGGAGTGTCAGAGGTGTATCCAGTGAATGTCAGTGGGTACCAAGTGTCAAGGTGAACCTAGTGTCAGAGGTGTACCTGGGAGTGTCAGAGGTGTGTACCTGGGAGTGTCTGAGCTGTGCACAGGAGCGTCAGAGGTGTACCTTGGAGTGTCAGACGTGTACCTGGGAGTGTCTGAGGTGTTCCTGGAGTGTCGGAGGTGTGCCTGGCAGTGTCAGCGGTGTGCCTGGGAGTGTCAGAGGTGTACCAGGGAATGTCGGTGGGTGCCTGGGAGTGTGTCAAGGTGTGCCTGGAAGTGTCAGAGGTGTGCCTGTGAGTGTCAGAGGTGTGCCTGGGAGTGTCAGAGGTGTACCTGAGGTGTCGGAGGTGTGCCTGGGAGTGTGAGGTGTACCTGGGGTGTGGGAGGTGTTCCTGGAATGTTTGGAGGTGTACCTGGGAGTGTCATGAGGTGTGCCTGGCGGTGTAGAGTGTGCCCGAGTGTCAGTGGGTACCTGGGAGTGTCAAAGGTGTACCTGGGAGTGTCAAGGTGTACCAGGAATGTCAGTGGGTACCTGGAAGTGTCAAAGTTTTGCTTGAAGTGTCAGAGGTGTACATGTGAGTGTCAGAGGTGTCCTGGGGTGTCAGAGGGTGTACATGAGAGTGTCGGAGGTGTGCCTGGGAGTGTGAGAGTGTGCCGGGAGTGTCAGGTGTTTCCTGGGAGTGTCGCAGGTGTGCCTGGGGTGTCTGAGGTGCACCTGGGGTGTCAGAGGTGTACCTGGGAGTGTCAGTGGAGTGCCTGGGAGTGTCAAGGTGTGCCTGGAAGTGTCAGAGGTGTGCCTGGGGTGTCAGAGGTGTATCTGGGAGTGTTAGAGGTGTGGTTGGGAGTGTCGGAGGTGTACGTGGGAGTGTGAGATGTGTGCCTGGGGTGTCTGGGGTGTACCTGGGAGTGTCAGAGGTGTACCTGAGAGTGTCGGAGGTGTGCCGGAGTGTCAGAGGTGTGCACGCGGAGTGTCGGAGGTGTAACAGGGAGTATAAGAGTGTGCCTGGGGAGTGTCGGAGGTGTGCTTGGGGAGTGTCAGGTGTGCCTGGGAGTGTCAGAGGTGTGCATGGGAGGTCAGGGTGTGCCTGGGGTGTCAGCGGTGTGCCTGGAGAGTGTCAGGGTGTGCACAGGTGTCAGAGGGTGTACCTGGGAGTGTCAGAGGTGCACTTGGTGTCAGAGTGCACCTGGAGTGTCAGAGTGTGCAGGTGTCAGAGGTGCATTTCGGTCAGGGTGCCTTGGGGTCTGAGTGTGCCTGGGTGTCTGAGGTGTACCTGGCAGTGTCAGGTGTTCCTGGGGTGTCAGAGGTGTACAGGGAATGTCAGTGGGGTGCCTGGGGAGTGTCAAAGGTATGCCTGGGAGTGTGGGTGCAAGTGTCAGGTGTACCTGGAGTGTCTGGGGTGGCATCTGGGAGAGTCAGAGGTGTATCAGTGGATGTCAGTGGGTACAGGGGTGTCAAGGTGTGCCTGGGAGTGTCAGAGATGTTTTAGGAGTGTCAGAGGTGTGCCTGGGGAGTGTCTGGTGTGCCTGGGGCGTCAGGGGTGTGCACGGTATGGGGCATGTCAGGAGTGTCTGAGGTGTTCCTGGGAGTGTCGGAGGTGTACCTGGCAGTGTCTGGGGTTATCTGGGAGAGTCAGAGGTGTATCAGTGAATGTCAGTGGGTGCTGAGTGTCAAGGTGTGCCTGGGAGTGTCAGAGGTGTGCCAGGGAATGTCAGTGGAGTACTTGGAAGTGTCAAGGTGTGCCTGGGTGTCAGAGGTGTGCCTGTGGTGTCAGGGTGTGCCTGGTGTGTCAGGGGTGTGCCTGAGAGTGTCGGAGGTGTGCCTGGGGTGTGAGAAGTGTGCCTGGGAGTGTCGGGGTGTTCTGGGGTGTTGGAGGTGTGCCTGGGAGTGTCTGGGGTGTACCTGGCGGTGTCAGAGGTGTACCTGGGAGTGTCAGTGGAGTACCTGGGTGTCAAGGTGGCCTGGGGTGTCAGAGGTGTGCGCAGGGAATGTCAGTGGAGTACCTGGGGAGTGTCAAGGTTTACCTGGAAGTGTCAGAGGTGTACATGTGAGTGTCAGAGGTGTCCTGGGAGTGTTAGGGTGTACATGAGAGTGTCGGAGGTGTGCCTGGGGAGTGTGAGAGTGTACCTGGGGTGTCAGGTGTTCCTGGGAGTGTCGTGGGTGTGCCTGGAGTGTCTGGGGAGTTCCTGGGAGTATCAGGGTGTGCCTGGGGTGTCAGTGGTGCCTGGGAGTGTCAGGTGTACCTGGGGAGCATAGAGGTGTGCCTGGGGTGTCAAGAGGTGTGCCTGGGAGTGTCAGAGGTGTGGTTGGGAGTGTCAGGAGGAGTGTGAGATGTGTGCCTGGGGTGTCTGGGGTGTGGGGTGTCAGAGGTGTACCTGAGGTGTCAGGAGGTGTGCCTGAGTGTCAGAGGTGTGACCTGGGGAGTGTCAGGTGTACCAGGGTATAAGTGTGCCTGGGGTGTTGGTGGTGCCTGGGATTGTCGGAGGTGTGCCTGGGGTGTCAGAGGTGTGCATGGGAGGTCAGAGGTGTACCTGGGGAGTGTCAGCGTTGCTGGGAGTGTCTGGTGTGCACAGGTGTCAGAGGTGTGCCTGGGGGTGTCAGAGGTGCACTTCAGGTGTCAGAGGTGCTGTGTCTGAGGTGTGCCTGGGAGTGTCTGAGGTGTACCTGGCAGTGTCTGAGGTGTGCCTGGCAGTGTCAGCAGTGTGCCTGGGGAGTGTCAGCGGTGGCCTGAGGGTGTTGGGGTGTATCGGGTGACAGAAGAGTGCCTGAGTGTCAGAGGTGTGCCTGGGGGGTGTTTGAAGTGTACTGCTGGGGTTTCTGCGGGTGGCCTCAGGTGTCGTGTGCAGGTGTCAGTGTGCCAGGGAGTCAGTGGAGTACCTAGTGTCAGAGATGTGCCTGGGAGTGTCAGGGTGTGCCTGGGCGTGTCAGGAGGTGTATCTGGGAGTGTCAGAGGTATGCCTGTAGTGTCAGAGGCACCTTGGAGTGTCAGAGGAGTGCCTGGGGTGTCAGAGGTGTGCCTGGGGGTGTCGGAGGTGTGCCTGGGATGGTGAGGAGTGTGCCTGGGGTGTCAGGTGTGCCTGGGGGTGTCGGAGGTGTGCCTGGCAGTGTCAGCGGTGTGCCGGGAGTGTCAGATGTGTGCCAGAAATGTCAGTGGAGTACCTGGGGAGTGTCAGGTGTGCCTGGAAGTGTCAGAGGTGTGCCTGTGGTGTCAGAGGTGTGCCTGGGAGTGTCAGAGGTGTGCCTGAGGTGTCGGAGGTGTGCCTGGGGTGTTGATGTGCAGGGGAATGTCGTGTGGCTAAGTCTCAAGGGGTGCCTGGGGGTGTCAGTGGTGTGCCTGGGGTGTGAAGTGTGCCTGGGGAATGTCTGGGGTGAACCTGGAGTGTCTGGGGTGTGCCTGGGAGTGTCGGAGGTGTGCCTGGGGTGTCAGAGGTGTGCCTGTGGTGTCGGAGGTGTGCCTGGCAGTGTCAGCGGTGTGCTGGGGAGTGTCAGGGTGTGCTTGGGGAGTGTGGGAGGTGTGCCTGGGGTGTGGGATGTGTGCCTGGGGTGTCTGGGGTGTGCCTGGGGTGTGGTGTGCCTGTGAGGTGTCGGAGGTGTGCCTGGGGTGTCAGTGGAGGCCTGGGGTGTCATAGGTGTGCCTGGGAGTGTCAGAGTGTGCCTGGGAGTCTCAGGTGTGCCTGGGAGTTTCAGAGGTGTGCTGCGGGTCAGGGTGTGCCTGGTGTCAGCGGTGTGCCTGGGAGTGTCTGAGGTGCCTGGGAGTGTCAGGGTGTACTGGGGTGTCAGAGGTGCATTTCGGAATGTCAGAGGTGCAGGAGTGTTAGAGGTGTGCCTGGGGTGTCAGGGTGCACTTCGGGTGTCAGAGGTGCTGTGGAGGTGTCTGGGGTGTGCCTGGGAGTGTCTGAGGTGTGCCTGGCAGTGTCTGAGTGTGGCTGGCAGTGTCTGGGTGCTGGCAGTGTCAGCGGTGTGCCTGGGAGTGTCAGCGGGGTGTGCCTGGGAGTGTTAGGGGTGTATCAGGGGGGTGACAGAGGGTGCCTAGGAGTATCAGAGGTGTGCCTGGAGTGTCAAATGTGTACCAGAGAATGTCTGTGTGCCTGAGTGTCAAAGTTGGCCTGGGGAATGTCAGGGTTGTTCCTGGGATTGTCATAGGTGTGCCTGGGGTGTCAGAGGTGTGCCTGGCAGCGTCAGCTGTTGCCTGGGAGTGTCAGCGGTGTGCCTGTGAGTGTCAGAGGTGTGCCAGTGTCAGAGGTGTGCCTGGGGAGTCGGAGGTGGCCTAAGTGTTGAGTGTGTGCAGGAATGTCGGTGACTGGCAGTGTCAAGGTGTGCCGGTGTCAGTGTGGTGCCTGGGGTGTTGAGGTGTGCCTGGGGTGTCTGGGGTGAACCTGGGTGTCTGGGGTGTGCCTGGGGTGTTGGAGGTGTGCCTGGGGTGTCAGAGGTGTGCCTGTGGTGTCAGATGTACCTGGGGTGGGGCGTGTGCCTGGGAGTGTCTGGAGGTGTTCTGGGAGTGTCGGATGTGTGTCCTGGCAGTGTCAGCGGTGTGCCTGGGGAGTGTCAGAGGTGTACCAGGAATGTCAGTGGAGTACCTGGGTGTTTCAAAGGTGTGCCTGAGTGTCAGAGGTGTACCTGTGAGTGTAAGAGGTGGCCTGGGGTGTCAGAGGTGTGCCTGAGGTGTCGGAGGTGTGCCTGGGGAGTGTGAAGTGTGCCTGTGAGTGTCGGAGGTGTTCCTGGGAGGTTTGGAGGTGTGCACCAGGGTGTCTGAGGTGTACCTGGCGGTGTCAGAGGTGTGCCTGGGAGTGTCAGTGGGTACCTGGGAGTGTCAAGGTGTACCTGGGGTGTCAGAGGTGTACCAGGGAATGTCAGTGGGTACTGGGGAGTGTCAAGGTTGCTTGGAAGTGTCAGTGTACCTGTGAGTGTCAGAGGTGTCCCTGGAGTGTCAGTGTATATAGAGTGTCGGAGGTGTGCAGTGTGAAAGTGTACCTGGGTGTCGAGAGTGTTCTTGGGAGTGTCGTGGGTGTGCCTGGGGTGTCTGAGGTGCACCTGGGGTGTCAGAGGTGTGCCTGGGGTTCAGTGGAGTGCCTGGGAGTGTCAGAGGTGTACCTGGGGTGTCAGAGGTGTGCCTGGGGGTGTCAGAGGTACCTGGGAGTGTCAGAGGTGTGGTGGGAGTGTGGAGGTGTGCGTGGGAATGTGAGATGTGTGCCTGGGGTGTCAGGGGTGGCCTGGGGTGTCAGAGGTGTGCCTGAGGAGTGTCGGAGGTGTGCCTGGGGTGTCAGAGGTGTACCTGCAGAGTGTCGGAGGTGTGCCAGGGGTATAAGAGTGTACCTGCAGTGTCGGAGGTGTGCCTGGGAGTGTCAGAAGTGTGCCTGGGGAGTGTCAGCGGTGTGGCTGGGAGTGTGAGGTGTGCCTGAGTGTCAGAGGTGCACTTCAGGTGTCAGAGTGCACCTTGGGTGTCAGGGTGTACCTTGAGTGTCAGAGTGCATTTCAGGTGTGGAGGTGCAGGATCTGAGGTGTACCTGGGGTGTCTGGTGTACCTGGGTGTCTGAGGTGCACCTGTGTCAGCGGTGTGCCTGGGAGTGTCTGGTGTGCAGTGAGAGTGTATCAGGGGAGTGACAGAAAGTACCTGGGTGTCAGAGGTTTTGAGTGTCAGGTGTACCAGGGAGTGTCAGTGGAGTGCCTGGGAGTGTCAGAGTGTACCCAGGAGTGTCAGAGGTGTGCCTGGGCGTGTCAGGAGTGTATCTGGCAGTGTCGGACGTGTACCTGGGAGTGTCAGAGGTGTGCCAGGGAATGTCAGTGTGGAGTGCCTGGGAGTGTCAGAGGTGTGCCTGTGGTGTCAGAGGTGTACCTTGGAGTGTCAAGGAGTACCTGGGGTGTCAGAGGGTGCCTGGGGGTGTCGGGAGGTGTGCTGGGATGGTGAGGAAGTATGCCTGGGAGTGTCAGGTGTGCCTGGGAGGTCAGGAGGTGTACCTGGCAGTGTCAGCGGTGTGCCTGGGGTGTCAGATGTGTGCCAGGAAATGTCAGTGGAGTGCCTGGGGTGTCAAGGTGTGCCTGGAGTGTCAGAGGTGTGCCTGTGAGTGTCAGAGGTGTGCCTGGGTGTCAGGGTGTGCCTGGGAGTGTCGGAGGTGTGCCTGGGGTGTTGATGTGTGCCAGGGAATGTCAGTGGCGTGCCTGGGGAGTGTCAAGGTGTGCCTGGGAGTGTCAGTGGTGTACCTGGGAGTGTGAAGTGCCTGGGAATGTCTGGGGTGAACCTGGGGTGTCTGGGGTGTTCCTGGGGTGTCAGGTGTGCCTGGGGTGTCAGAGGTGTGCCTGGGAGTGTCAGGAGGTGTTCTGGGGTGTCAGGTGTGCCTGGGAGTGTCAGGGTGTGCAGGAGTGTGGGGAGGTGTGCCTGGGGAGTGTGAGATGTGTGCCTGGGGAGTGTCTGGGGTGTGCCTGGGGTGTCAGGGTGTGCCTGAGGTGTCAGGAGTGTGCCTGGGGTGTCAGTGGAGTGCCTGGGGTGTCAGAGGTGTGCCTGGGGTGTCAGAGGTGTACCTGGGGAGTCTCGGGGTGTACCTGGGGAGTTTCAAGGTGTGCTGGAGGTCAGGGAGGTGTGCCTGGGAGTGTCAGCGGTGTGCCTGGGAGTGTCTGAGGTACCTGGGAGTGTCAGAGGTGTGCCTGGGAGTGTCAGAGGTGCACTTCCAGAGTGTCAGAGGTGCTTGGAGTGTTTGAGGTGTGCCTGGGGTGTCAGAGTGCACTTCGGAGTGTCAGGGTGCCTGTGGAGTGTCTGAGGTGTGCCTGGGGTGTCTGAGGTGTGCCTGGCAGGTCTGAGGTGTACCTGGGAGTGTCTGGGGTGTGCCTGGCAGTGTCTGGGGGTGCCCTGCAGTGTCAGCGGTGTGCCTGGGGAGTGTCAGCGGTGTACCTGGGGAGTGATAGAGTGTATCAGGGGTGACAGGAGTGCCTAGGAGTGTCAGAGGTGTGCCTGGGAGTGTCAAATGTGTGCCAGGGAATGTCAGTGGCGTGCCTGGGGTGTCAAGGTGTGCCTGGGAATGTCAGAGGTGTGCCTGGGAGTGTCATAGGTGTACCTGGGGAGTGTCAGAGGTGTTCCTGGGGTGTCAGAGGTGTGCCTGGGAGTGTCAGAGGTGTGCCTGGGAGTGTCAGGAAGTGTGCCTGGGAGTGTCAGCGGTGTGCCTGTGAGTGTCAGAGGTGTAACTGGGAGTGTCAGAGGTGTGCCTGGGAGTGTCAGGTGTGCCTGGGGTGTTGATGTGTACCAGGGAATGTCAGTGGCGTGCCTGGGAGTGTCAAGGTGTGCCTGGGGTGTCAGTGGTGTGCCTGGGGTGTGAGTGTGCCTGGGGTGTCTGGGGGTGAACCTGGAGTGTCTGGGGTGTGCCTGGGGTGTCGGAGGTGTGCCTGAGGTGTCAGAGGTGTGCCTGTGAGTGTCGGAGGTGTGCCTGGGGTGTCAGGCGTGTGCCTGGAGTGTCTGAGGTGTTCCTGGGGAGTGTCGGAGGTGTGCCTGGCAGTGTCAGCGGTGTGCCTGGGAGTGTCAGAGGTGTGCCAGGGAATGTCAGTGGAGTGCCTGGGGGTTTCAGGTGGCCTGGAAGTGTCAGAGGTGTGCCTGTGAGTGTCAGAGTGTGCCTGGGAGTGTCAGAGGTGTGCCTGAGTGTCGGAGGTGTGCCTGGGGTGTGAGAAGTGTGCCTGGGGTGTCAGGTGTTCTGGGAGGGTTTGGAGGTGTGCCTGGGAGTGTCTGAGGTGTGCCTGGCGGTGTCAGAGGTGTACCTGGGAGTGTCAGTGGAGTGCCTGGGGTGTCAAGGTGTGCCTGGGGAGTGTCAGAGGTGTGCCAGGGAATGTCAGTGGAGTGCCTGGGGAGTGTCAAGGTTTACCTGGAAGTGTCAGAGGTGTGCCTGTGGTGTCAGAGTGTCCCTGGGAGTGTCAGAGGTGTATGAGAGTGTCGGAGGTGTGCCTGGGAGTGTGAGAAGTGTGCCTGGGAGTGTCAGGAGGTGTTCAGGGTGTCGGAGGTGTGCCTGGGAGTGTCTGAGGTGCACCTGGGGTGTCAGAGGTGTACCTGGGAGTGTCAGTGGAGTACCTGGGAGTGTCAAGGTGTGCCTGGGGAGTGTCGAGGTGTGCCTGGGAGTGTCAGAGGTGTGCCTGGGGTGTCAGAGGTGTGGTTGGGAGTGTCGGAGGTGTGCATGGGAGGTGTGAGATGTGTGCCTGGGGGTGTCAGGGGTGTGCCTGGGGAGTGTCAGGGGTGTGCCTGAGAGTGTCGGAGGTGTGCCTGGGAGTGTCAGAGGTGTACCTGAGGTGTCGGAGGTGTACAGGGAGTATAGAGAGTGTGCCTGGGGAGTGTCAGGTGTGCCTGGGGGTGTCGGAGGTGTGCCTGGGGTGTCAGAGGTGTGCCTTGGGAGGGTCAGGGTGTGCCTGGGAGTGTCAGCGGTGTGCCTGGGAGTGTCTGAGGTGTGCCTGGGGTGTCAGGGGTGTGCCTGGGGTGTCAGAGGTGCACTTCAGGTGTCAGAGTGCACCTTGGAGTGTCAGAGGTGTGTGGAGTGTCAGAGGTGCATTTCCGGGTGTCAGAGGTGCTGTAGGTGTCTGGGGTGTGCCTGGGGTGTCTGAGGTGTGCCTGGCAGTGTCAGCGGTGTACCTGGGGGTGTCAGAGGTGTGCCAGGGAATGTCAGTGGGTACCTGGGGTGTCAAGGTGTGCCTGGGAGTGTCGGGAGGTGTGCCTGGGGAGTGTCGGAGGTGTGCCTGGCAGTGTCTGGGGTGTGTCTGTAGAGGTGTCAGAGGTGTATCAGTGGATGTCAGTGGAGTGCCAGGGTGTCAAGGATGTGCCTGGGGTGTCAGGGTGTGCCTGGGGAGTGTCTGAGGGTGTGCCTGGGGTGTCAGAGGTGTACTTGGAGTGTCAGACGTGTGCCTGGGAGTGTCTGAGGTGTTCCTGGGAGTGTCGGAGTGTACCTGGCAGTGTCAGCTGGGGTGTGCCTGGGAGTGTCAGAGGTGTGCCAGGGAATGTCAGTGGAGTGGGGTGTCAGGTGTGCCTGGAAGTGTCAGGGGTGTACCTGAGAGTGTCGGAGGTGTGCCTGGAGGGTGTGAGAAGTGTGCCTGGGGTGTCAGGTGTTCCTGGGAGTGTTGGAGGTGTGCCTGGGGAGTGTCTGAGGGTGTGCCTGGCGGTGTCAGAGGTGTGCCTGGGGTGTCAGTGGAGTACCTGGGAGTGTAAGGTGTGCCTGGGGTGTCAGAGGTGTGCCAGGGATGTCAGTGGGTACCTGGGGTGTCAAGGTTTGCCTGGAGTGTCAGAGGTGTGCATGTGAGTGTCAGAGTGTCCCTGGGAGTGTCAGAGGTGTGCATGAGAGTGTCAGGTGTGCCTGGGGGGTGTGAGAGACCTGGGGTGTCGGAGGTGTTCCTGGGAGTGTCAGTGGGTGTGCCTGGGGTGTCTGAGGTGCCTGGGAGTGTCAGAGGTGTGCCTGGGGTGTCAGTGGGTGCCTGGGAGTGTCAAGGTGTGCCTGGGAGTGTCAGATGTGTGCCTGGGGAGTGTCAGAGGTGTGCCTGGGAGTGTCAGAGGTGTAGTTGGAGTGTCGAGGTTGCGTGGGGTGTGAGATGTGTGCCTGGTGTCTGGGTGTGCCTGGGAGTGTCAGAGGTGTGCCTGAGAGTGTCGGAGGTGTGCCTGGGGTGTCAGGGGTGTGGAGTGTCGGAGGTGTGCCAGGGGTATCAGGGTGTGCCTGGGAGTGTCAGGGGTGTGCCTGGGGAGTGTCGGAGGTGTGCCTGGGGAGTGTCAGAGGTGTACCTGGGAGTGTCAGAGGTGTACCTGGGAGTGTCAGCGGTGTGCCTGGGAGTGTCAGCGGTGTGCCTGGGAGTGTCATGGGTGTGCCTGGGAGTGTCAGAGGTGTACCTGGGGAGTGTCAGAGGTGTGCCTGGGGTGTTGATGTGTGCCAGGGATGTGCAGTACTGGGGAGTGTCAGGGGTGTACCTGGGGAGTGTCAGTGGTGTGCCTGGGGTGTCAGGAGTGTCTGGGGTGTCAGAGGTGTACATGAGGTGTCGGAGGTGTGCCTGGGGAGTGTGAAGTGTGCCTGGGAGTGTCAGGTGTGCCTGGGAGTGTCGGAGGTGTGCCTGGGGTGTCTGAGGTGCCTGGGATGTCAGTGGAGTGCCTGGGAGTGTCAAGGTGTGCCTGGGAGTGTCTGGTGTGCCTGGGAGTGTCAGGGGTGTGCCTGGGTGTCAGGAGGTGCACTGGGTGTCAGAGGTGTACCTGGGGTGTCAGGGTGTGCAGGTGTCAGAGGTGCTTTCCGGAGTGTCAGAGGTGCACCTTGGAGTGTCTGAGGTGTGCCTGGGTGCTGGGGTGTGCCTGGCGGTGTCAGGGTGTGCCTGGGAGTGTCAGAGGTGTGCCTGGGAGTGTCAGAGGTGTGCCTGGGGAGTGTGCAGAGATGTATCAGGGGTGTCAGAGGGTACCTAAGTGTCAGAGGTGTACCTGAGTGTTTGAAGTGTACCTGGGAGTGTCTGGGTGTGCCTCAGTGTCAGTGTGCCTGGGGAGTGTCAGGGGTGTACTAAGTGTCAGAGTGTACCTGGAGTGTCAAGGTGTGCCTGGGAGTGTCAGAGGTGTGCCTGAGAGTGTCGGAGGTGTGCCTGGGGTGTCAGAGAGTGTGCCTGGGGGTGTCGGAGGTGTTCCTGGGAGTGTTGGAGGTGTGCCTGGGAGTGTCTGGGGTGTACCTGGCGGTGTCAGAGGTGTGCACTGGGGTGTCAGTGGGTACCTGGGAGTGTCAAGGTGTGCCTGGGAGTGTCAGGGTGTGACCAGGGAATGTCAGTGGGTACCTGGGGTGTCAAGGCTTACCTGGAAGTGTCAGAGGTGTACCTGTGAGTCAGAGGTGTCCTGGAGTGTCAGGGTGTACATGAGAGTGTCGGAGGTGTGCACCTGGGTGTGAGGTGTACCTGGGGGTGTCAGGTGTTCCTGGGAGTGTCGGAGGTGTGCCTGGGAGTGTCTGGGGTGCACCTGGGGTGTCAGAGGTGTGCCTGGGAGTGTCAGTGGAGTGCCTGGGAGTGTCAAGGTACCAGGAGTGCCAGAGGTGTGCCAGTGTCAGAGGTGTGCCTGGGAGTGTCAGAGGTGGTTGGGAGTGTCAGGTGTACGTGGGAGTGTGAGATGTGTGCCTGGGGTGTCTGGGGTGTGCCTGGGGAGTGTCAGAGGTGTACCTGAGAGTGTCGGGTGTGCAAGTGTCAGATGTGGCCAGTGTCAGGTGTGCCAGGGGGTATAAGAGTGTGCCTGGAGGTGTCAGGAGGTGTGCAGTGTCAGAGGTGTGCCTGGGATGGTCAGAGGTGTACATGGGAGGTCAGAGGTGTGCCTGGGAGTGTCAGCGGTGTGGGGTGTCTGGGGTGTGCCTGGGTGTCAGGGGTGTGCCTGGGGAGTGTCAGGGGTGCTGGTGTCAGTGCATGGAGTGTCAGAGGTGTACCTTGGG
>NW_024756506.1:0-10093 GCF_018991925.1 Homarus americanus | reverse complement strand
TATAGGACACTATACTCCAATAAATACTGTCAGGTATCTAAGTATATCAGGGTAATCACTGAGAAGTGTCAGAACATATCAGCATATTCCTTGACTGGCAACAAAGCATATCAACATACTCAAAGTATAATCAATGTCTCCGGAATAAACAAGCCAGTGACAGCAGCATATATTTCTGAAAATCAGCTGTGAAATATGTTCAGAACAGCCCAAAGTATACTATAATACTAAGCAACATTTTAAATATACCAGTATACTTCTTAACAGTCAGGGAAAAAATCATTATACAGATTAGTGTCCTCGAAGCAGATCAACTTGTCTCCTGCTTTCTGGGGACCCATTAGTGGCATATCAGTATATCCAAAGAGACACATCGGAGTATATTACCATATATCCCAAGTGCCATGAAGGGATATCAACATACCTGAGTATATTAACTAGCTCTCATAGTCTTCCACTCTCTCTTAGATCCATCAGAATATGTCAGCATATCACCCCTATCTTCTGAAGGTCCAGTTTACCTTGTTCCGAAAGTATGTCGAAGCATACTAACAGATCCCCTGAATGCCTTGAGAACATATCAGTATACTTCTAGGTTAATTCATATCATATCAGTATATCCCCTGAATCTAAGGTATAGCTAACCTCATTTCAAATTATTATTAGAGTATGTTAACATATTCCCTTAGAAGCATACTAGCATATCTCTTATGTCATTACAGTCAACCAGTATACGCTCAGAGATAGATGCAAGCATATCAGGGTATATTAGCATACCCTGTAAGAGAGATATGAGCCTAGCTACATAACCAAGTATATCAGCATACCCCATATGCTCTTATAGTATATCAGCACACCCTCTGAGAGACAGAACCATACCAACATATCAGAACATATTAGTATATCCTTTAGAGTGATATGAACATAATGGCATATCAGATGACAAGAGTATATCAGCATAGTCTTTGAGGAGCATATCAGACCAACCTAGCATAAGCTCTTTAAGATAGATGGGAGCATATCTTAAATAGACTGGAACATACCAGAGCATATTAGCATATTAGCATATTAGCAAGGTGAGGAGGAGGAGGAGGAGGCAGGTGTCCACCGACCAGGTATGCCGATAGTCTGGTGATACTGTGGGTAAAACTGGTGTGTGTGTGTGTGTGTGTGTGTGTGTGTGTGTGTGTGTGTGTGTGTGTGTGTGTGTGTGTGTGTTTGTTCATGTTTATTTCAGTATGTGTCACCCAGTCAATATTTTGCTTATATTTTTGGTCGTTTGCAACACCATTAAAACAATATTGAGTATAAAATCTGCTGGTCTAACTGATGATCTCAACATGTTCCAACTTGTCTCAACTCACATTCTGTGTCCATTTAGATGTCCCTCACACACACACTGACTGAGGTAATGTTGCAGCTAATGTTATTGCATTACTGAGGTTCATGTATTTGCCATTATATCAAATCCAGAGGAATTTTAAAGAGCTATTACACCACCTGTATCATCAGTTGTCGCCAGGTGAAGGAATGTTTAGGTAGATTATATTTTATTTACTGTAATTAAAGTTTCAATACCTAAGACGTTCCACTATAGGAGTCTTTCAACCTCAGGTAAGGTCTAAAGACTTTCTACTCTAGGTTTTACACCCTGGAGTAGCTGTATCGTCCACATAGGTAATTACTCCACAAGGAACTACAAGTTACACCTTGATGTAATACTTCATTTATTGCCAAACTTTATAGGGAAATATTTTTTCACAAAGAATTTCAAGTTACAATTTCACATAACAAGTCACATTACAAACGTTCCTTCGGCTTACAGTTAAACTTTGCAATGTCAAGATATTTTTTTCACTGCAGAGGAAAGTATGCGCCATCATCACCACACACACACACACAAAGACAAAACTCCTGTATCCAGATTCTCAAAAGTTTATAAATTAAATTCTTCCCTAGAATTAAACAGACAATACATCTATTTATCATAGAGTATGTGAACAATATCGACGCCATATCGGTTACCATCTTTGAGTTATATAATTAGTTAGCTTCATAGTGTTAATTATTTAGTTAAAAAGGAAAAACAATCTACTAGTGTGTGTTGTGACCAAAATATATCAACATTGTATTTACTTTCTCCTCCAGGGGGCACTAAGTCTAGAAAAATGACACAATTGACATCTACATAAAGTGACTGATCAAGGGTAGATATTGGCTACCTTTTGTGTTACTTTGAGGTCGTAAGAACACACAGAGCTACTCTTAAGGATGTTTACCACAATACACCTCAACTAGTTTCTCATTCACTAAGGTCAAACAATAAATCTGGTTCACAAGATACACCGTAAATTTTATTAGAATACAATAATCAATTACTGTATTATTGTATTGAGGCGAATAGTCTTATGGTGTTAAGATGTGTTCTAAGCCACGAAGGTAAACAAAGGTATTCAATATCTGCCTTGGCTGATTTATGATCTGTAGATCAAGCAGTAAGTCCCTCCTCCTGCCTCGAGTAAGGTAAGGAAGGCCCCACCCGACCAAAAATTGTTAATTAAGATAGATTACCTGAAGATTAACCCTCCCAGCTTATTTCAACTAATGATTAACCTAACGCTACTTGGGAAGTTAAGTTAGGTTAGGTTAGGTTAGGGTAGGGTAGGGTAGGGTAGGGTAGGGTAGGGTAGGGTAGGGTAGGGTAGGTCAGGTCAGGTCAGGTCAGTCAGTGCCAGTGTAGTTAATCTTGAGGTTAAATAAACTAGAGGCTAATCTTCACATGAGCCAGTAAGACACTTTGACGGAGGCGGTTACGTACAACAGGAAAGCTCTGATAACATATAATGTACAGTATATACCGTTTAAGTTGCGTCAGCAGCTCTATACACCACTTATTGACTTACTCATTCACTGCCGTAGAAATATTTACTTCTCTAACAGTTTTCTATATGGTTCCCAGTCATTATAATACGACCTTGTAAAATCAAATGATCTAAATTAAACTAAACTTATCCAAATTAAACTTATTAGTTAACAAATCCTTCTAAAACACGATATATGCAAATCAAAAGTTCTAAATTCAGCTTAACTTATCGTAATATAACTATTATAACTAAACCATTTTAATTAAACCTAACCTAAACACCTCAAGTGCCACAAACAGAAGGAAAAAACACCTTTAATATTTTCGTGTAGGAGGCCCCTGTAACCCACTAACTCCAGGTAATGCATCTATATCAATCTACCTGCGTTAGAAGCTCTATACGTGGCTATGATCGTTACCCACTGCTGGAGAACATTTGTACTTCTATAATTACCCCTGGAGAAACAATGCACCAATTTACGATTTATTTATTTTATTTTTCATTTATTTTTTATTCTTGGTCCATACTGTAAACATCGCCCGCTTGTGAGTCCCGTCAGCCATTTTGTTCTAACTTTCGGGGGATTCTAAAATAAGCTATAAATAAATAAATAAATAAATAAATAAAACAAGCATCTTTTGTTTTTCTAACCCATGAGCTGTGAGTCTTCATTATAAACTTCAACATTACTGTAAACTAAGGCTAGAGAGGGTGTGTACAGTACTAGTGGAGTCAAGACGAGAAGGTATTTCAAATCCATAAAGGGTTTTACAAGTGGAGAGTCTTACAAGTGGAGGGGTCTACAGAAAGGAAATGGCAAGTGAGGGTCTTACAGGTGAGATTTTATCAAGGATAAATAGCAAGTCTTACAGTTGAATCAGTATAAATGAGGAAAACTCAGAAGAGTCACTGTGAATCTCTCACTCTGTGTTACCTGTAATCAAGCTTAAGGTATATGTAAGAAGAATATCTGTTAATATATCCATTCTCTTCCACCTATCCCGCGCAGGTGGTGTATTAATAGGCACAGATACTCATGATAAAGAAGGAATAAAGAAAAAGACGCAAGATACCTATAAAATGCGACAGAATATACCCACACATGCGTAATCCTAACCCATCCCAACCCAACCCAACCCTATCCTACCCCCAGCTTCACCACAGTACACAAAGTCATTCTTGGTATCAGAATGACGCCTAAACACCCTGTATCGCCTAAGACACATTTGAATCGGATGGTTCGTTGACGGTTTTATTTCTTCGGTACAAACCAGAGAAGCAATTAGTTCGTGGGAACAGTGAGTCAAAATACTTCACATCAGTTTCATTTACGACCTCCAGCTGATATTTACTTCTGTTGTCTATATCAATCACATTTTATAATGAAAACAAAAATATGGTTAGTTACTTAAAAATGAAAAAAACATCATACTTAGATACTTAAGAGTGAGGAAAAAAGATACTTAAGATACTTAAAAATAAAAACACTCTTTGATACTTAAATTAGGACAAAATAAACGGACATAAAGATTTAACTATGAGCGGTGGATATTACGACATGTACCGGCTATCAATACAGAGGCGCTATTTAGCCGTGAAGTTCTCTCAGAAACTCAACAAGACAATATGTGGTCACGTAAAAATTCCAGGTTAATTTTTAACACCATCCGTCATTTTAAACCTTGGCACCTGTAGATTAAGAAAATATATGGTGATATTTTTTCTGATGGGATAAAGGTCGTATTTGTCCAGAGAAGTAAGAGAGGAAAAAATCACTTGAGAGGCATGACGCACAGAGTGTCTAAGGTGATAAAAGATCATATATTACCATTTGGGTTTTCAAATTAAGTTCATTACATAAAATATCAAACTCATAAAGATTACAAAAGAGCAGAACACCATGAGCTCTCTACAGCTATTGTCAGCTGTCAATATGCTGATGTACAGAAGTTACACAATGTTATTGGTGACTGTAATCCCAGGAAAATGATGCTCTTATAAACTTGGTAACTGGAGCTGTAATGCCAGAAAATGCCAAATATGACAATCTATGTGCATATGAAGTTGGAAGACAAAATTATGAAAATTTTGTCAAGAAACGTATTGTTGGTCCATTGAGCATCTGGGAAAAGATGTCCAAGGTTAATCTTCTGTCGTGGAAAGCAGCAAATAAGACTTCAACCATCAAATTGCTATCACAAGTTATAGAACTTAAGCAGGACATACAGTATATGCATCACAGAAGGGCAGTACTGTACATATCAAGTCACCAAACACTGATGTGTTTGGCATATTAAAGCAGCCTCAACTTGGAGAAAATACAAGTATGAAAACAGGAACTGGTGAGCGACGACACATTGGGCAGAGAGCCTTACAGGTTTCCATGCCTTCACAGGATCTGATTGCATTGGAAAATTTGTTGGCAAAGGAAAGAAAGCATGTTGGAGCACTTTGATGAAATCTAACACAAAAGTCCTAGATGCATTCAAGATGCTGAGTAGACCAAATGCCCTCCAGCAGACATGTTTATTGGTCTAAAGGAATTTGTATTTAAGCTTTACTGTCCACGAATGACTTTCACTAAACTGTCATAACTTAGATGGCATCTCTTCAAGAAAACGCAGGCAGAAGCTGGAGAACTACCAGCGACTGCAGCAACTCTAAAGTATCATATATTAGAGTGGAAGAATAAGTTATGTGGCTCCAGATTTTAGACAGTGAAGCTGCCATAAGCTCAGGAGCATGGTTGAAGATTGACAATGACCACCATACTAAATATCAGACCAACCACCAGCTCCACAATCACAGAACCTATAAATGTGGAGCTGGCGTCAGGAAATGTGTGGATCATTGCCAGTTCACATACAGAAAGAATCAGGAGAAAGAATAGCATGACATGCACCAGATGTGTAACTGTCAAGCAGATGATGAAATGCCTAAACAAGGTGAAGGAATCTGTTAAAAGGCCAGAAGACTCAGGATGACGAGGACTGAAGCAATGTCGTAAATAATAACTTCAGACTTGTTTATACATGATGTATAACACTGCCAAACTTAATAAATATAAATCAGGTTCTAAGCTTTTCAGATGATGGTAATATGTATATATGTGTTAATTTCAGTATTTGTTCTTAGCAAAAGCACTTTTACTTACTGCAATCTCTTCTTTGCCAGAGACAGGATGGCATATATGAGCAGCCATGTTTGTAACACACTTATGATATTATAACAGCATTCATGATATATTATGTTAAATTGTAATCATATAATACTACATGTTCATAGGTTATTAGTCATGTTTTAAGTTAATTAGGACTTAATGGTAATACATCTGTGGTTCATTACGCCGCTTTTTAATAAAACTTCTTTAAAGGCATAAAACTTATAATAAACCGTTCAGAAAAAATGACACCACAGTTCCTTAACATAGTTTATAAGGATTATTATAATGTATGGTGTCAAAAATTAATATGAAATTTTTACGGGATTACTTAAGCTCCTACACTAAAACCTGCCGACCTAACCTAACCTTTTTTACCCACCTCTACCTACTTACCTAACCTGACATAATCTAACCTAACCTGACGTAATCTGACCTAACCTGACATAATCTAACCTAACCTGACATAATCTAACCTAACCTGACATAATCTAACCTAACCTGACATAATTTAACCTAACCTGACATAATCTAACCTAACCTGACGTAATCTGACCTAACCTGACATAATCTAACCTAACCTGACATAATCTAACCTAACCTGACGTAATCTGACCTAACCTGACATAATCTAACCTAACCTGACATAATCTAACCTAACCTCCCCGTCTGACATAAGCTAACCTAATCAAACCTAACTTTCCCACCTACCTAACATAACCTATCTACTTATTACCTACCTAACCTAACTTAACCCAACCTGACATAATCTAACCCAACCTATTGAAACTTAACTTAACCACCTACCTCATCTAACACCACTTTGTAATCTCTCTGTGCTACAGCTGACAGGATGAGTATGGGGGGCACAATAAACTAGCCTCTAAGTGGCAAAATTAACAAAACTAACCTAACCTAACCCAACCTGACTTAACCTAACCTGATCTGATCTATCCAACTTAAAAAACTTAGAATATATAATAAAGCCGTTAGGTTAATTTAGGCTAAATATGGTTGATTCATATTTTGTTTTGACAGAAATTCCCGCCAAAATAACGTATCTATATTGAGAACCACCGCCATGTTGGTTCCACGTTAACAAGACACGGATACACTACAGAATAACCCGCGTTCGTTTAACCTCAATTACTACAGTTTACTTTATAATCATATTTCACAATCTTCACTACATCTCGCTTCACAATCTTCACTGCATCTCACTTCACAATCTTCAGCCAGGTGAGGTTTATGGATCGGGCTTTTTGTGGGAGAGATAGGAAACGTAGGACTAGGGTATGTTTTCCTGGGGCTGGGATAGGGCATGTAGCCGAGAGGTTAGACAGAGTTTTGTCAGGGGAGGGTACCAATCCAGTAGTGTGTCTTAGTGTGGGGGGAAATGACATAGGTAAGGTTAGGAGTGTGGAACTTTTCAAGAGGTATAGGGAGGCGCTGGGGAAGATTAGAGATAGGGGAGGGGTCCCGATAGTATGTGGTGTCTTGCCTAGAAGAGGGGTTGGTCGTGAATGGCTGTCCAGGGCAATTGCTATTAATTGCCGACAGGAAAAACATTGTGCAAACAATGGTTGGGCATTCATTGATGACGGGCAACGATTTTATGGCAACGACTACCTGTACTGTCGCGACGGAGTACACTTGTCTCGTGAGGGGGTAAAGACGTTGTCTGCATCCCTCGAGCGTGAAATTGTCACTCCGAAGGGGGGGTTTTGCCAGTAGAGAGGGGTCGGGGAAAATGGGAGTCAAAAAACAAGCAGGTCCTGGGAAGTAGTGAAACAGAAGTAGATAATGCTGAAAATATAGTTAGTCATAATAACAAACATCAAAGTAATAAATGTAAAACAGATAGAAACGGAAGAAATATATTGAGTGTTTATTATACTAATAGTAGCTCTGTGTAACAAAAATGGACCAGTTTTAGGGCCAATATTGTTAGTAAAATAGAACATAGATATAATTGCAATAACGGAAACATGGATAACTAAACAGCAAGCATTTTAGCAGACCATATTCCAGGATATAACCTATTTAAATTTGACAGAGTAGGAAGGAGAGGTGGCGGTGTAGCAGTGTATATCAGGGTGTCATTAAAAGGCTGCAATAACTCAAACATTAAAACAAATAGCGACAATGAAAGTATTTGGGTAGAGATTGGTGAGGGCAGTGAATCCGTAGTCATTGGTGTTATATATAGACTACCTAATTTGAGTAGGAACGATGGTAAATTGCTATGGGAGGAAATAAAGAAGGCATCTGATAGAAACAATGTATGTATTCTAGGCGATTTCAACTTTTCAGGCATAGATTGGAAAAATCAACTTAGCTATAATGAATCTGAAGATTTTATAGAAGTAGTACAGGATAGTTTTATATATAAATTTATAAACTTGCCCACTAGAGGAAATAATATCCTCGATTTAGTTCTCAGTAATAATGAAAATCTAGTAAAAGATGTTGGGATTGGAGACGAACTAGGAAACAGTGATCATAAAGCCATATATTTTAACATAATATGGGATGGCAGGAAGAAGGAAAATTCGGCCTTGATCCCGGATTTTAGGAATGCTAATTACGGTAGCATAAGGAGAGACCTAAGGGATGACCCTATGGTCAAAAGATTAATCCCCCCCACACCTCCGGAAACTGTCAACTTAGGACGGGATAACCCCGAATTTAATTTAGCAGCTACTTATGAACAATTTATTGCGACAATCAATAATGCCCAAATAAACACATCCCTAAAAGAAAATTCAGATCGATACGGAACCAACCAAAATGGATGAATAATAGACTCTTAGATCTTCTAGGGAAAAAGAAAAGAGTATATAGAAAAGTTAAGAAAGGCGAAAATCACTTACTTGGTTACTATCAGAACCTAACAAGACAGGTATAAACAGAAATTAGGAAAGCAAAGAGAAATTATGAAATCAAGGTAGCAAACGAATCGAAATATACCCCCAAAGCTTTTTATCAACTGTATAAATCAAAGGTTAGAGATACAATAGGTCCCCTTAAAACTACGACAGGAGAAATGACTGATGATGAGTTAGAAATATGTAGTACGTTAAATAGTCATTTTGCCCAGATTACAAATGAAACCCAGCACAGTTTCCAGAAGTTCATAAGGTATATAACGATAGTATAGAAAAATAGTGTTGAGAGGAAGATCAAAATATTACTAGTAACGATGTGTGCTTAAAGTAATTTAACAAACTGGAAGTTTCATAAATCGCCTGGTCCAGACGAGGCATATGCTAGAATATTAAAAGAATGTAGAGATGAGTTGAGTAATCCATTAGCAGTTTTATTTAATAAGTCATTAGAATCGGGCCTAGTGCCAGAAGCTTGGAAACTTCCAAATGTAGTTCCGATTTTCAAAAAAGGTGATAAATCAATTGCATCAAATTACCGTCCCATTAGTCTCACGTCAATCATAGGCAAGTTGCTAGAGTCAATTATTGCTACGAAAATCAGAAGCCACCAGCACATTCAACTAATTCATTTTCAAAATAAGCCCACCTAGGACGTTTGTCTCTCACAATTTGTTTAGCTTTTTTCAAAGCTTAGTTGTAGATATGATAAGTCAAAGGATATAATTTATTTAGATTTCAGTAAAGTATTCGATAGAGTCCTCGCGAGATTGAGAAGAAGGGGCAAAGCATGGAATAGGTGGACTGCATAAATGGATTAGGTCATGGTTAACTGGTAGGAAACAAAGAGTCAGCATAAAACAGATAAAGTTTTCAGACTGGGGTGTGGTCAAAAGCGGAGTTCCCCAGGGATCTGTATTAGGCCCTCTGCTGTTTGTTATATTCATTAATGATCTTGATTTAGGCATAACTAGTAGGATTAGTAAATTTGCAGATGATACCAAAATGGGGAGAGTGATAAATTCAGACAGTGACTTTGAACACCTTCAAAGAGATCTAGATACCTTACATGAGTGGTCAGTAGACTGGCAAATGAATTTTAGTAGTGATAAATGCAAGGTACTACAGATAGGGAAGACGAATACAAACGTTAAGTATAAACTAGGTAACACGGAAATAGAAAA
>NW_024756505.1:0-6654 GCF_018991925.1 Homarus americanus | reverse complement strand
CTCTCATCGAGTAAATCAAAGTCCCCTGGTCGAGTATAACAAAGTCCCCAAATTGCGTATATCAAAGTCCCCTGTTCGAGTATAACAAATTCCCCTGATCGAGTATAGCGAAGTCCCCTGGTCGAGTATAACAAATTCCCCTGATCGAGTGTAACAAAATCCCCTGGTTGAGTAAAACAAAGGCCCCTCATCGAGTATAACAAAGGCCCCCGGTTGAGTATAACAAATCCTCCAGATCGAGTATAACAAAGTCCCGTTATCGAGCATGATTGAGTATAAAAAAGGCCCCTCATCGGCAATAACAAAGACCCCTCATCGAGTCTAACAAAGTCCTCTGATCAAGTATGACAAAGGCCCTTGATCGAGTATAACAAAGGCCCCTAATCGAGTATAACAAAGTCCCCTGATCGAGTATGACAAAGTCCCCTTATCGAGTATAACAAAGTCCCCTGGTCGAGTATAACAAATTCCCTTGATCGAGTATAACAAAGTCCCCTGGTCGAGTATAATAAGGCCCTCATCGAGTATAACAAAAGACCCTCATCATGAGTATAACACATATCTGATCAAAAGGTATAACATATTCCCTGATCTCTCGTGTATAACAAAAGTTCCTCATCTGACATAACGAGGCTTCCTCTTGAGTATAACACATATCCTGATCGAGTATAACATATTCCCTGATCGTGTATAACAAAGTTCCCTGGTCGAGTACAGTAATGTCTTCTAATCGAGTATAACAAAGGCCTCTGATCAAGTATAACAAAGTTCCCTGATCGAGTATAACAAAGTCCCCTTGTCTAGTATAACAAAGGCCCCTGATGGAGTATAACACAGACCATGATCGAGTATAACAAAGTCCCCTGATCGAGGAAAACAAAGTCCTTATCGAGTATAACAAAGTCCCCTGGTCGAGTATAACAAATTCCCTTGATCGAGTATAACAAAGTCCCCTGGTCGAGTATAACCAAGGCCCCTCATCGAGTATAACAAAGGCCCCCGGTTGAGGATAACAAAGCCTCCAGATCGAGTATAACAAAGTCCCGTTATCGAGCAAAACAAAGGCCCCTGGTCGAGCATATCAAAGCCCCCGCGATCGAATAATACAAAGTCCCCTGATCAAATATAACAAAGTCCCCTGATCGAGTAAAACAAAGTCCCCTCTTTGAGTATAACAAAGGCTCCTAATGGAGTATAACAAAGACCCTGATGGAGTATAACAAAGGCCCCTAATGGAGAATAACAAAGACCCTGATGGAGTATAACAAAGTCCCCTGATCGAGGAAAACAGAGCCCACTGAACAAGTATAACAAAGTCCCCTCATCGAGTATAACAAAGACCCCTCATCGAGTATAACATATATCCTGATCGAGTATAACATATTCCCTGATCGTGTATAACAAAGTTCCCTGGTCGAGTACAGTAATGTCTTCTAATCGAGTATAACAAAGGCCCCTGATCAAGTATAACAAAGTCCCCTGGTCGAGTATAACAAAGTCCCCTTGTCGAGTATAACAAAGGCCCCTGATGGAGTATAACACAGACCATGATCGAGTATAACAAAGTCCTCTGATCGAGGAAAACAAAGCCCCCTGATCGAGTATAACAAAGTCCCTTGATCGAGTATAACAAAGCACCCTGGTCGAGTATAACAAAGCCCCCTGATCGAGTATAACAAAGTCCCCTGATCGAGTATAATAAAGCCCCCATGCCGAATATAACAAAGTAACCTGATCGAGTATATCAAACCCCCCTGGTCGAGTATAATAAAGGCCCTGATCGAGTATGACAAAGTCTCATGATCGATTATAACAAAGTACACTGGTTCGAGTATAACAAAAGCCCCTGATATAGTATAACAAAGGCCCCTGGTCGAGTATAACAAAGTCCCCTCATCGAGTCTAACAAATTCCCCTGGTCGAGTATAACAAAGTCCCCTGGTCGAGGAAAACAAAGCCCCTTTATCGAGTATAACAAAGTCCCCTGATTGAGTATAACAAAGTCCCCTGGTTGACCATAACAAAGGCCCCAGGTCGAGTAAAACAAAGACCCCTAATCGAATATAACAAAGCCCCCTGATCGAGTATAACAAAGGCCACTGGTCGAGCATAACAATGGACCCTGGTCGAGTATAACAAAGTCCCCTGATCGAGTATAACAAAGCCCAACCATCGAGTATAACAAAGTCCTCTGATCGAGTATAACAAAGTCCCCTGATCGAGTATATCAAAAAGCATCGTGATCAGGTATAACAAAAGTCCCTGATCAGCGAGGAGTATAACCAAGGCCCCTGATCGAGAATAACAGAGTCCTCTGATGGAATATAACAAAGTCCCCTTATCGAGCATAATAAAGGCCCCTGGTCGAGCATAACAAAGCCCCCTGATCGAATAATACAAAGTCCCCTGATCAAGTATAACAAAGTCCCCTGCTCGAGTATAACAAAATCTCCTGATCGAGTAAAACAAAGCCCCCTGATCGAGTATAACAAAGTCCCTTGATCGAGTATAACAAAGGCCTCTGATCGAGTATAACAAAGGCCCCTGATCGAGTATAACAAAGTCCCCTGATCGAGCATAGCAAAGACCCCTGGTCGAGTATAACAAAACCACCAGATCGAGTATAACAAAGTCCCCTGGTTGAGTAAAGCAATGCCCCCTGATCGAGTATAATAAAGTCCCCTGATCGAGTTTAACAAATTCCCCTGATCGAGTATAACAGAGGCCCCCGGTTGAGTATAACAAAGCCTCCTTGCTGAGTATAACAAACCATCCTGATCGAGTATAGCAAAGTCCCCTAATCGAGTATAACACATCCCCTGATCGAGTAAAACATATCCCCTGATCGTGTATAACAAAGTTCCCTGGTCGAGTATAGTAATGTCCCCTGATCGATTATAACAAAGCCCCCTGATCGAGTATAACAAAGTCCCTTGCTCCATTATAACAAAGTCCCCTAATCGAGTATAACAAAGTCCTCTTGATCGAGTATAAGAAATTCCCCTGATCGAGTATAACAAAGTCCCCTGGTTGAGTATAACAATGGCCCATAATCGAGTATAACAAAGGCCCCTGATCGAGTATAACAAAGTCCCCTGATCGAGTATAACAAAGTCCCCTTATCGAGTATAACAAATGTCCTTTGGTCGAGCACAACAAAGCACCCTGGTCGAGTATAACAAAGTCCCCTGATCGAGTATAACAAAGTCCCCTTATCGAGTATAACAAAGTCCTCTGGTCGAGCACAACAAACCCCCCTGGTCGAACATAATAAAGGCCCTGATCGAGTAAAACAATGTCTCATGATCGAGTATAAGAAATTACCCTAGTTCGAGTATAACAAAAGCCCCTGATATAGTACAACAATGGCCCCTGTTCGAGTATAACAAAACCCTCTGATCGAGTATAACAAAGTTCCCGAATCGAGTATAACAAAGTCCCCTGGTCGAGTATAACAAATCTCCTGATCGCGTAAAACAAAGTCCAATGATCGAGTATAACAAAGTCCCCTGGTCGAGTATAACAAATTCCCCTGATCGAGTATAACAAAGTCCCCTGATCGAGTATATCAAAGCCCCTTGATTGGAGTATAAGAAAGGCCCCTGATCGAGTATAACAAAGCCCCCATCAACGAGTATATGAAAGTCCCCTGATCGAAAGTATAACAAAGTTCCCTGGTGGAGTATAACAAAGACCCTAAACGCAGTATAACAAAGTCCTCAGGTCGAGTATAACAAAGTCCCCTGGTCGAGTATGCTAACAAAGTCTCAGATCGAGTATAACAAAGTCCCCTGACTATATAACAAAGTCCCCTGGTCGGAGTATAACACAATGTCCCCTGGTCGAGTATAACAAAGTCCCCTGGTCGTGAGTATAACAAAATTCACCTGATCGAGTATGCACGTAGCGCCCATGATCGAGTATAACAGCGCCCTCGGTTGAGTATGCTAACACACACCCCTGATCGAGTATAACATATCCCCTGATCGAGTATAACAAAGACCCCTCATCGAGTACAACAAAGTCCCCTGATCAAGTATGAAAAAGTCCTCTGATCGAGTATAACAAAGTCCCCTGATCGAGTATAACAAAGACCATGATGGAGTATACCAAAGTCCCCTGATCGAGGAAAACAAAGCTCCCTGATCGAGTATGACAAAGTTCCCTCATCGAGTATAACAAAGTCGCCTAATCGAGTATAACAAACTCCCCTGATCTAGTATAACAAAATCCCCTGATCGAGTATAGCAAAGGCACTTGATCGAGTATAACAAATGGTCCTTTTCGAGTATAACAAAGTCCCCTAATCGAATATAACAAAGCCCCTTGATCGGGTATATCAAAGCCCCCTCATCGAGTATAACAAAATCCCATAATCGAGTATAACAAAGTCCCCTGGTCGAATATAATACAGGCCGCTGATCGAGTATAACAAAGTCCCCTGATCTAGTATAACAAATTCCTCTGATCGAGTATAACAAAGCCCCCTGATCGAGTATAACAATGTCCCCTCATCTAGTATAACAAAATCCCCTGATCGAGTATAACATATCACCTGATTGTGTATAACAAAGTTCCCTGGTCTAGTATAGTAATGTCCCCTGATCGAGTATAACAAAGTCCCCTGATCGAGTATAACAAAGCCCCCTGGTCGAGTATAACAAAGTGCCCTGATCGAGTATAACAAAGTCCCCTGGTCGAGTATAACAAAGTCCCCTGATCGAGTATAACAAAGTCCCCTGGTCGAGTATAACAAAGTCCCCTGGTCGAGTATAATAAAGTCACCTGATCGAGTATAACAAAAGCCCTTGATTGAGTATAATAAAGGCCCCTGATCGAGTATAACAAAATCCCCTAATCGAGTATAACAAAGTCCCCTGGTCGAATATATTATAGGCCGCTAATCGAGTATAACAAAGTCCCCTGATCTAGTATAACAAATTCCTCTGATCGAGTATAACAAAGCCCCCTGATCGAGTATAACAATGTCCCCTCATCTAGTATAACAAAATCCCCTGATCGAATATACGATATCACCTGATTGTGTATAACAAAGTTCCCTGGTCTAGAATAGTAATGTCCCCTGATCGAGTATAACAAAGACCCCTCATCCAGTATAACAAAGTCCCCTGATGAAGTATAACAAAAGCCCATCATCGAGTATAACAAAGGAACCAGGTTGAGCATAACAAAGCCTCTTGATCGAGTATAGCAAAGTCCCCTGATCGAGTATAACACATCCCCTGATCGAGTATAACATATCACCTGATCGTGTATAACAAAGTTCCCAGGTCTAGTATAGTAGTGTACCCTGATCGAGTATAACAAAGCCCCTGATCGAGTATAACAAACTCCTCTGATCGAGTATAATAAAGTCCCCTGATCGAGTATAACAAAGGCCCTTGATCGAGTATAATAAAGGCACCTGAGCGAGTATAACAAAGTCCCTTGATCGAATATAAAAAAGTCCCCTCATCGAGTAAATCAAAGTCCCCTGGTCGAGTATAACAAAGTCCCCTAATTGCGTATAACAAAGTCTCCTGGTCGAGTATAACAAATTCCCCTGATCGAGTATAGCGAAGTCACCCTGGTCGAGTATAACAAATTCCCCTGATCGAGTATAACAAAATCCCCTGGTTGAGTAAAACAAAGGCCCCTCATCGAGTATAACAAAGGCCCCCGGTTGAGTATACCAAAGCCTCCAGATCGAGTATAACAAAGTCCCGTTATCGAGCATGATTGAGTATAAAAAGGCCCCTCATCGGCAATAACAAAGACCCCTCATCGAGTCTAACAAAGTCCTCTGATCGAGTATAACAAAGTCCCCTTATCGAGTATAACAAAGTCCCCTGGTCGAGTATAACAAATTCCCCTGGTCGAGTATAACAAATTCCCTTGATCGAGTATAACAAAGTCCCCTGGTCGAGTATATCAAGGCCCCTCATCGAGTATAACAAAGGCCCCCGGTTGAGGATAACAAAGCCTCCAGATCGAGTATAACAAAGTCCCGTTATCGAGCATAACAAAGGCCCCTGGTCGAGCATATCAAAGCCCCCGCGATCGAATAATACAAAGTCCCCTGATCAAGTATAACAAAGTCCCTGATCGAGTAAAACAAAGTCCCCTCTTTGAGTATAACAAAAGCCCCTAATGGAGTATAACAAAGACCCTGATGGAGTATAACAAAGGCCCCTAATGGAGAATAACAAAGACCCTGATGGAGTATAACAAAGTCCCCTGATCGAGGAAAACAGAGCCCCCTGATTGAGTATAACAAAGTCCCCTCATTGAGTATAACAAAGACCCGTCATCGAGTATAACACATATCCTGATCGAGTATAACATATTCCCTGATCGTGTATAACAAAGTTCCCTGGTCGAGTACAGTAATGTCTTCTAATCGAGTATAACAAAGGCCCCTGATCAAGTATAACAAAGTCCCCTGATCGAATATAACAAAGTCCCCTTGTTGAGTATAACAAAGGCCCCTGATGGAGTATAACACAGACCATGATCGAGTATAACAAAGTCCTCTGATCGAGGAAAACAAAGCCCCTTGATCGAGTATAACAAAGTCCCTTGATCGAGTATAACAAAGCACCCTGGTCGAGTATAACAAAGCCCCCTGATCGAATATAACAAAGTCCCCTGATC
>NW_024756504.1:0-28523 GCF_018991925.1 Homarus americanus | reverse complement strand
TACCTCTGATACTCCAGGTATACACTCTGGCTCCCAGTTACACCTCCGGCTTACTCCCAGTTGCACCTAGACACTCCCAGGTACTGACACTCCCAGAATACACCCTGTAATGTTCCCAGGCTTACCCAGCACTCCCAGGCCACACCTCTGATACTCCCAGGTACCTCTGGCCTCTCAAGGCTTTACTCCATTCCCAGGTACACCTCTGACAATCCCAGGTACACCTCACCAATGCTCCCCGCAGGCCTTCCTCTCCCAGCACTCCCAGGTACACCTCGACACTCCCATTTACACCCCCAACACTCCATTTACCATGCTCCCAGGTACACCTGACTTGCTCCCGAATGCACTGTACTCCCAGGTACACCTCCCGGCTTGCTCCCAGGTCCCACTCCACCTGACACTCCTGGTAAACCCCTGGCCTCCAGGTACACCTCAGACACTCCCCAAGTACACCCCTGACACTCCAGTTCACCTCTGACACTCCCAGGTACTCCACTGACACTCCTGGTACACCCCTGACACTCCCAGGTACACCTCTGACACTCCCAGGCCCACCACTGACTTGCTCCCAGGTACACCCCTGGCTGCTCCCAGACCACCTCCTGATACTCCCAGAGTACACCTCGGCACTCCCAGAGTACACCTCCCGATACACCCAGGTACACCTCCCGTGGTGGTACACTTCTGACACTCCCAGGTACACCTCTAACACTCCCTGGTACACCTCTGATACTCCCAGGTACACATCCGGCCTCCCAGGTACACCGCCCCGGCTTGCTCCCACATGCTCTCTGACACTCCCTGGTACACTGGCTTGCTCCCAGGTACACCTCCCAACCCCACTAACTGGTACACCTCTGACACTCTAGGTACACCTCTTACCTCCTGGTTTCTCCTCTGACACTCCCAGATACACCTCAGACACTCCCAGATACACCTCTAGTGCTCCCAGGTACCTCTGACCTCCCAGTGCACCAATCACACTACCTGGTACACCTCTGGCCTCCCCAGGTGCACCACTCACTACCCAGGCCGCACCACTCACTGTGCAGGTACACTGCAATGCTCCCAGGTACCCTCACACTGGGTACACCTCTGACTTGCTCCCCAGGTACACCTCTGGCTTGCTCCAGGTACTCTTTGACACTCCCAGGTACACCTCTGACTTTTCTTTGTTTTTACCTCTAACACTCCCTACTACACCTGACACTCCCAGGTACATCCCGACACTCCCAGGTACCTCAAGGCACTCCCAGGTACACCATGACCTCCCAGGTACACCTCTGGCTTGCTCCCAGGTACACCTCTGACTCTCCCCAGGTACACCTCCCGGCCTCCCAGGTACACCTCCTGACACTCCCCAGGTGCAATTCTCTTGCTCCCACCTCTGTCACTCCCAGGTACACCTCTGTGCTCCCAGGTACACCTCTGACACTCCCAGGAACTCCTCTGACACTCCCAGGTACACCTCTGACCTCCCAGGCACCTCCTGGCCTCCCAGTACACCACCCAGCCTCCCAGGTACCACCTCTGATGCTCCCAGTACACCTCCTGACACTCTCCAAGGTACCTGTGGCTTTCTCAGGGCTGCCTCTGACCTCAGTACACCTCTGGCCTCCGGTACACCTCCCAACCTCCCAGGTACAGGCTTGCTCCCAGAGTACCTCTGACACTCCCAGGTACTCCTCTGGCTTTGCTCCCAGGTACATCTGACACTCCTGGGTACACTCTGACAATCCCAGGTACACCTCTGGCTTGCTCCCAGATACACCTCTGATGTCCCAGGCCCATACCTCTGACACTCTGATTGCACCTCCCAGCTCCCAGTTACACCCCTGACACTCCCAGGCACCCCTGAGCACTCCCAGATACACCTGTGATGTTCCCAGGTGCACCACTGACACTCCCCAGGTGCCTCTGAGCCTCCCAGGTGCACCTCTGACACTCTCCAGGAACACCTCCTGGAAACTCCCAGGTTACACCTCTGACAATCCCAGGTACACCTACAATGCTCCCAGGTATACACTCTGACACTCCCAGGTACACCTCCGGCTTACTCCCAGTTACACCCCCAACCTCCCCATTTACACCTGACACTCCCATTTTGACACTCCCAGAATACACCTTTGATACTCCCAAGTACACCTCCGGCTTACTCCCAGGTACTCACACAACCTCCCTGTTAAACCCCTGGCTGCTCCCAGGTACACCTCAGGCACTCCCAACTTCACACCCCAACACCCAGGTTCACCTCTGGCTTACTCCAAGTGCTCACCCTGACACTCCCAGGTACTCACCCCAGCACTCCCTGGTACACCCCAAGCACTCCCGTTTTCCTCTGACCTCCCAGGTACACCACTGACACTCCCCAGGTACACCCTGACACTCCCCAGGCCCACACCTCTGATGCTCCCAGGTACACCTCTGACCTCCCCAGAGTACACCTCCGATACACCCCCAGGTGCACCTCCGATAGTCCCAGGTACACTTGGCTTGCTCCCAGGTACACCTCTGCTCCCTGGTACCTCTGATACTCCCAGGTACCATCCGACACTCCCAGGTACACCAGCCTCCCACATGCTCCTCTGGCTTTCCTGGTACACCTCCCAACCTCCCAGGTACACCTCTGACCTTCTTGGTACACCTCTGGCTTTCCCAGTACCTCTTGCTCCCTAGTTCTCCTCAGCACTCCCAGATACACCTCCAGACACTCCCAGATACACACTCAGGCCTCCCAGGTACACCTCTGACTTGCTCCCAGGCACACCCATGCACTCCAGGTACACCTCTGACACTCCAGGTGCTGTCACACTACCTGGTACCTCCCTGGCTGCTCCCAGGTACACCACTCACACTGCAGGTACACCACTCCACACTACTGGGCCCTGATTCTCCCAGGTACACCACTCACACCACCAGGTACACCTCTGACACTCCAGGTGCACCTCTGACCTCCCGGTGCTCTTGGCATCCCAGGCACACCTCTGACACTACTGGTACACCTCTAGCTCCTGCTACACCTGACACTCCCAGTACACATCCGACTCCAGGTACACCTCAGTTGCTCCCAGGTACACTTGTGCTCCCAGGTACCTCTGTGCTCCAGGTACCTCTGACTCTCCCAGGTACACCTCCCACTCCCGGGTACACCTCAGCCTCCCAGGTACAGTTCTCACACTCCCAGGCACCTCTGTCTGCTCCCAGGTACACCTCTCAGCTCTCCCAGGTACACCTCCCGCTCCCAGGCTCTCTGACACTCCCAGGTACTCCACTGACATTCCCTGGTACACCATGTCACTCCCAAGTACACCTCTGATGCTCAGGGTACCTCTGACGCTCCTGAGGTACACCCCAGACTCAGGTACACCTCTGACCTCCCGGTGCACCTCTGTCACTCTGTGCACCTCTGACCTCCCATGTGCACCTCTGACACTCTCAGGAACACCTCTGAGACTCCCAGGAACACCTCTGTTCCCCAGGTACACCTCTGTGCTCTGAGTACACCACTGCAGTACCAGGTACACCTCTCTGATCTCCCAGGCACCTCTGACAATCTCAGGGCACCTGTGAAACTCAGGGTACACGTCTGACACTCCCAGGTACACCTCTGACATGCTCAGTGCCTCTGACAGCTCCCAGGCACACCCCAGGCACTCCCAGGTACATCCCTGCACTCCCAGGTACTCCTCACTCCCAGGTACTGCTCCTGACCTCCCAGGTACACCCCAAACACTCCCAGGTACATCTCTGTCCTCCCAGCTACACTCTGACACTCCACATGCACACCTCTCTGACACTCTCCAGGAGTTTTACCTCTGACCTCCCAGGTACACCTCTGACACTCCGGGGTACACCTCTGACCTCCCAGGTGCACCCCAGACCTCCCAGGTGCACTCACAGCCTCCCAGTACTCCTCTGACCTCTCAGGTACAACTCTGACACTCTGGGTACACCACTGACACTCCCAGGTACACCTCTGATACTCCCAGGCCACCTCTGACACTCCCAGTTACTCCTCGGCACTCTCAGTACACCTCTGACACTCCCAGTACACATCCGATATCCCAGGACACCTCTATGGTCCCAGGTACACTTGGCCTCCCAGGTACCTCCATACCCCAGGTACACCTCCCGGTAGTCACAGGTACACCTCTGATCTCCCACATTGCACATCCGGCACTCCCAGGTACACAGCTGGCACTCCCAGTACTCTCTGGCCTCCCTGGCACACCTTTGTGCTCCCAGGTATACCTCTGACACTCCCCTGGTACACCTCTGACTCCCAGGTACACCTCTTACACTCCCTGGTTCTCTCTCTGACACTCCCAGGTACACCTCAGAGCTCCCCAGGTACACCTCAGACACTCCCAGGTACACCTCTGACACACCAGGTACACCCCTGACACTCCCAGGTACCCTGACACTCCCAGGTACACCTCTGACACTCCCAGGTACTCCTCTGGCCTCCCGGGTACAGCTTGACCTCCCAGGTACACATCTGACACCCCAGGTACCTCAGACACTCCGTACACCTCAGACACTCCCAGGTACCCACCTGACCTCCCAGGTACACCTGACACTCCCAGGTACACCCCTGACACTCCCAGGTACACCACTGACACTATCAGGTACACCTCTGACACTCCCAGGTACTCCCTTTGACGCTCCCAGGTACACATCTGACACTCCCAGGTACACATCTGACACTCCCAGTTACACCGACACTCCCCAGTTACACACCTGACACTCCCAGGTACACCATGACACTCCCAGGTACACACCTTGATACTCCCCAGGTACCTCTGACACCTCCAGGTTCACCTTTGACACTCCCAGGTACACCAATGACACTCCCAGTTACACCTCTGACACACTCTCAGTTAAACCCTCTGACACTTCCCAGGTACACCTCACTGACACTATCAGGCACACCTCTGACACTCCCAGGTATTCCTTTGACGCTTCCAGGTACTCCCTCTGACACTCGTGCCACCTCTGACACTCCCAGGCACACCTCTGACACTCATGCACACCTCTGCACCCAGGCACACCTCTGACACTCCCAGGTACACCCCTGACACTCCCAGGTACTCCTCAGACACCCCAGGCACACCCCTGACATTCCCAGGCACACCTCTGACACTTCCAGGCACACCTCTGACACTCCCAGGTACACCCTGACACTCCCCAGGTACTCCTCTGACACTCCGTGGCACACCTCCGACACTCCTAGGCACAACTCCTGACACTCCCAGGCACACCTCTGACACTCCCAGGCACACCCCTGACACTCCCACTCCCACACCTCCGACCTCCCAGTTACACCCTTGACACTCCCAGGCACACCCTGACACCCCCAGGCACACCTCTGATACTCCCAGGCACATGTCTGACACTCCCCAGGCACACCTCAGACACTCCCCAGGCACACCTCCACACCCCAGGTGCCACCCCTGTCACCCCAGCATCACTCCTGTTACAGTCCCTGGTATTTCTCTGACACTCCAGGTACTCCACTGACACTCCCTGGCACACCTCTGACACCCCAGGCACACCCCAGACACTCCCAGTCACACCTCTGACACCCCAGGCACACCCCAGACACCCCAGGCACACCTCTGACACTCCCAGGCACACCCCAGACCTCCTCCCAGGTACACCCTGACACCCCAGGCACACCCTGACACCCCAGGCACACATCTGACACTCCCAGGTACACCTCTGACATTCCCAGCAGGTACACCTCTGACACTCTCAGGAACACATCCGACACCCAGGTACACCTCTGACACTCCCCAGATACACCCTGACACTCCCAGGTACACCTCTGACACTCCTAGTTACACCTCCGACACTCCCCAGTTACACCCCTGACACTCCCCAGGTACTCCTCTGACACTCCCCAGGTACACCTCTGACACCCTGGCACAGCTTTGACACTCCCCAGGTACACCTCTGACACTCCCCAGGCACACCCTGACACTCCCCAGGCACACCTCTGACACCCCATGCACACCCCTGACACTCCCAGGCACACCTCCAGACACTCCCCAGGCACACCTCTGACACTCCCAGGCACACCCCTGACACTTCCAGGCACCCTGGACACTCCCCAGGCACACCTCTGACACTCCCAGGCACCTCTGACACCCCGTGGTACACCTCCGACACTCCTAGGTACAACTCTGACACTCCCAGGTACCAGCCTCCCAGGTACACCTCTGACCTCCCACTTACACCTCCGACCCTCCCAGTTACACCCCTGACACTCCCGGTACCCCTGGCCTCCCAGGTACACCTCTGATACTCCCAGGTACATGTCTGACACTCCCAGTGCACCTCAGACCTCCCAGGTACACCTCCCACACTCCAGGTACCTCTCTGTCCTCCCAGGTACTCCTGTTACAGTCCTGGCCTTTCTCTGACACTCCCAGGTACTCCACCTGACACTCCCTGGTACACCTCTGACCTCCCAGGTACACCCCAGACACTCTCAGTTACCCTCTGACCTCCCAGGTACCCCAGACACTCCCAGGTACACCTCTGACACTCCCAGGTACACCCCAGACTCTCCCAGGTACACCTCTGCTCCCAGGTACACCCCAGACACTCCAGGTACACATCTCAGCCTCCCCAGGTACACCTCTGACATTCCCAGGTACACCTCTGACACTCTCAGGAACATCCGACACTCCCAGGTACACCTCTGACACTCCCAGATACACCTCTGATACTCCCAGGTATACCTCTGACACTCCCAGTTACCTCCGACACTCAGTTACACCCCTGACACTCCCAGGTACTCCTCTGACCACTCCCAGGTACTCCTGACTGCTCCCAGGTACAGCTGACACTCCCAGGTACACTCTGCACTCCCAGGTACTCCTGACGCTCCCAGGTACATCTGACACTCCCAGGTACATCTGACACTCCCAGTTACACCTCCGACACTCCCAGTTACACACCTGGCACTCCCAGGTACACCATGACACTCCCAGGTACACCTTTGATACTCCCAGGTACACCTCTGACACCTCAGGTTCACCTTTGACACTCCCAGGTACACCAGCCAGCCTCCCAGGTACCTCTGCACTCTCAGTTACACCTCTGACACTCTCAGGTACACCACTGACACTATCAGGTACACCTCTGACACTCCCAGGTACTCCTTTGACGCTCCCAGGTACTCCTCTGACACTCCCAGGTACACCTCTGACACTCCCAGGTACACCTCTGACACTCCCATGTACACCTCTGACACTCCCAGGTACACCTCTGACCTCCCAGGTACACCCCTGACACTCCCAGGTACACCTCAGACACTCCCAGGTACACCCCTGACATTCCCAGGTACACCTCTGACACTTCCAGGTACACTTCTGACACTCCCAGGTACACCTCTGACACTCTCAGGTACTCCTCTGACACTCCGTGGTACACCTCCGACACTCCTAGGTACAACTCTGACACTCCCAGGTACACCTCTGACACTCCCAGGTACACCTCTGAGCTCCCACGTACACCTCCGACCCTCCAGTTACACCCCTGACACTCCCAGGTACACCCTGACACTCCCAGGTACACCTCAGACACTCCCAGGTACACCTCTCACACTCCAAGGTACCTCTAACACTCCAGGTACACCTCAGACACTCCCAGGTACACCTCTCACTCCCAGGTACACCTCTGTCACTCCCAGGTACTCCTGTTACAGTCCCTGGTATTTCTCTGACCTCCCAGGTACTCACTGACCTCCCTGGTACACCTCTGACCTCCCAGGTACACCCCAGACACTCCCAGTTACACCTCCTGACCTCCCAGGTACACCCCCAGACACTCCCAGGTACCCCAGACACTCCCAGGTACACCTCCGACACTCCCAGTTACACCCCTGACAATCCCAGGTACACCCCTGACACTCCAGATACACCTCTGATACTCCCAGGTACATCCGACACTCCCAGGTACACCATGACCTCCCGTACTCCTCTGACCTCCCTGGTACACCTCTGACACTCCCAGGTACCTCTGACACTAACTGGTACACCTCTGACACTCCCAGGTACCTCTTACACTCCTGGTTCTCCTCTGACACTCCCAGATACACCTCAGACACTCCCAGGTACACCTCTGACCTCCCAGGTACACCGTGACACTCCCAGGTACACCTCTGACCTCCCAGGTACCCACTCACACACACCTGGTACACCTCCGACTCTCCCAGGTACACCACTCACACTACCAGGTACACTCTGACACTCCCAGGTACACCACTCACACCAGGTACACCTCTGACCAGGTACACCTCTGACTCTCCAGGTTGTAAGGCCTGGGACTTGGGCAATCCCTTACCAGGCTAATCAGGATCTTAATAAAGGAAAGTCAAGGACCATGGTTTTCCGAGGAATAACAAACAACCGTTAGAGATTGGCATCTCTTTACTATAAAAATATAACACAAAACTCTGACACCACTCAACAAACATCAAATAATTACGGGAGTCAAACAATTAATGGAAGCAAACAATTAAAGGAATCAAACAAATAATGGGAGTCAGCAATTAATTGAATCAAACAATTAAATGGAGTAAACAATTGATAGAATCGAACAATAAAGGGGAGTCAGCAATTAATGGAATCAAACAATGAACAAATATTTCCTACGGCAGTGGCCCTGGGGGAAGGTTCTGGAACACGGTGATGCACACTCAGGGCAGGGAAGCGTCCCTTCACTCCACACTCAGCAACGTCTTGAAAAGGCAGGAGAACACCAGGGCACCGACGGAATGTGATGAACTGATGGTCGTGGTATGCGGTAGTGGTAGATGACCAGAGAGTTGGCAGTTGATAGGTGAAGGTCTGGGAACACAGCCCACGAGTCCAGGACCTATGATGAGATCACAGCCAGAATTTTGACGGACAGCAGGGTAGCTAGATACTGACGGTATGGCGGCTGGGATGAATCTGCTCGTGGCGGAGATAGTCGCTGCCGTTATCACCTCCGTCCAACCACCCCAAGTGTCGTCTGCACCAGCAAACGAGCGAGTTAGCAGCGGTAACTAGCCGGAGGATCGTTTCTGCCCTTACACTGCTCCCCCAACAAAAATCTACTGTAAGGTAGATTAAAACTTAAGATTAGTACACAAAGCATAATCATCTTACAACAAATGCTTAAATACACATTGCACAATAAAGAAGGGTCATAGAAAAGAATAGGTGGTAACTTGATGTCCAAAACGTAAGGCCGTATCAAGGAACTGTACGTGGGGTCCATTCAGTCCAAGTTTAAGTTTGGGCCTATTTCCTGTCGTGGAGGATTCTTCTATCTCGTCAGGTGTTGGCAGCAACTGGCAACCGAGATCAACAGACTCTGGCGTCCGAACTTCACAGGAACTCTTGCAGGGTAGTGCCTCGACTAACTCCAGCTTGGGGACGTCGTCAAGGACACGAGCACTGTGGGTCCTGCAATTATATTGCTTTAACAAATTAGCTTGATGTAATTTAGGCTTCTTAGAGGAAGGAGGTGAGAATCGTCCAACAAAATCTATGGCTACCCGAGAAGATGGTTCTGCAACGACGGGTAAGGGTTCAAGTGGAACAGGACGGACTCTACCCTTGGCGGACATACGTGGGCACTGATCACAACTCCTACAAAAAGCTCTAACATCCGCTCCCATACCTGGCCAGTAAAACTGATCAGCAACCTTCCTATAAGTTTTCCTACGAGAACAGTGACTTACTAGAGGGCTCTTGTGAGCTACAGAGAGAATGTTACTACGACAAACATCAGGGACAACAAGTAAAAACCGACCTACTTTAGCTGGTCGCTTGGATGAAACACAAGACCTGTGTAACACCCCATTAAAAGAAACAAACTTATAAACCGACCCATCTCTCACCTGATCCTCCTCCCCGGAAGTCACCTTCTCCCTTACCCGCTTAAGAGTGGCACACGAGTCTTGAAGCTTGGCGAACTCCCTGGGCGTCACAGTCAGTGGCAACAAATTCGGCAGAATCAGGGGATGCGGTCGTTTCACCTTCGCCGTCCGTGGCCCTACAGCTTGGACCTTGGCGGCAGGCGTGGCGGCGTGAGAGGGTGGCGAGGCGACCTCGGCAGGTGGCGAGTCGTCATCAACAGGTGGCGTGAGGACTGGTGCTGGTGGTGAGGAGACTGGTGCTGGTGGCGAGGAGAGTTTTAACGTTTCCGGGTCGTTAGGGTCACGAACACCGGGAACATTACCAATGAGGACACTAGCAAATTTAATGGGAGCTCTTACCACATTAGACCAACCAGTGAAATAGGGTCAACGCAGGTAGCACCTAACAACAGGGAACTGGTCAACACGACCTAAATAATCGGCGACACTAACCTTCGGGCAGCTGGAGATGTCAGCGTCAGGCAGGGCTTCTTCAGAGACAATAATGCACGAGCAACCAGTGTCCCTGATGAAAGTAGATGCCCTAGACCCATTGATTGTTCCACTGACACAATAACGGGGGCAGCTCCTGACCTCCAAACAGAATCCGACCTTGTTACTGGGTTGAGTGTCAGCATTCTTGAAGGCGAGGGGATTCCTGGGACAGCGAGAACGAATGTGCCCTTCTCCTCCGCAGCTGTGACACCGCACGGCTGGTGAACTACTCTTGTGTACTCCTGGGGATGGTTCCTCGGAGGACGGAGGCTTCGCAATCTTCACTTACAGGAGGCCCCAGGGGTGGAAGCGTTGCGAGCAGACGCCCAGTTGTCGGCATAGATGCACCGCTTCTCCAGGTCGCTGGCTGGTGGATTTAACAGTGAAAATTCTCAAGAATCTGGAGGTGAAGGCAAAACGATCTAATATCATGAAATTAGAGGCTCAAAAGGTTTCTTCAACCCTGATGTCTCCAGCCATTGTTATCGCTTGACCCAGGTGAATCGAAAACTGCTGGTACGTTTCTCCTCTAATCTTCGTTCTGCGAAAATCAACGATAACCGTCAGAGATCTTGCAAGGAGAAGGCTTGCTTCAACAAGTATCTCGGGTGATGTCGACGGGCAGGGACGTGTAAATTTCTACCGGCTTACCACTCGGTGACTACCTAACCTTACAGCATAGCTATCTGGGGCTACACCAAGCAGCTCCATACCCACTCAAACCTGACAAGGTAAGGCGTCTTCTCCTTCGGTACACAGGCAAGCTGGGTTTTACCACAGTAATCTGTATATAGCCAGAAGGCTGAATCCTACTGGCTTTGTGTCTAGCCAGTTCTGGGTCCTTTTCTGCCTGCTGCTTCAAATTCAGGCTTTCTCTTTCTTTCTTGATTTTCTCCCACCTCTCTCTCTCTTTCTGACGTTCCTCTCTCGCTCTCTGACGTTCCTCTCGCTCTCGACGTTCCTCTCTCTCCGGCATTCTGTTGGTCGACCACATACTGACCAATGTCGTACCTGTAGACCCAGGGCCACCTTCATCTTTCCACACATCAAAAGCAGACATAATGATCCAGGCCAAGAACAAGGAAAAAACAAGCTTACCCGCAATAGCCAAGGTAACTCTAGTGGCTCAATCAAAACCAGTAATGATTTGATCGACTGGAGGAACACTCGTTCGCACCCAGCAACTGAATCACCTCAGGTAACGAAACCGCACCAGGTGGCTGGCTGTTTATATATGCTATGACAGCGTCACAGTTACCCAACCAACACTAATTAACTTCCCCCCACGTACAAGGGAAACAACAAAGTGCTTACAGAAGGGATAACCACTGAACAACACGCTTCGGGCCTGAACAACAGATTGGCGCGCTCACGGCGACTTACAACAACACCGGAACGTATGTTAAACGCAGAAACCAAGGTCAGAGACAATCCTGGCAAGGTCATAACCGCAGCCAAGGCGGGACTTAGGGATGAAATCGCCCACCAGGCTAATCCAGGACCTCTTAATATAGGAAAGAGTCAAGGACCATATTGGTTTTCGAATAACAAACAACCGTTAGGGTCGGCATCTCTTTTACTATAAAAATATAACAAAACTCTGACACCACTCAGCAAACATCAAATAATTACGGGGTCAAACAATTAATGGAAGAAACAATTAAGGAATCCAAGCAAATAATAAGTCGAACAATAATAAGAGTCAGCAATTAATGGATCAAACAATTAAATGGGTCAACAGTGATGAGAATCGAACAATAAAGAGTCAGCAATTAATGGAATCAAACAATGAACAAATATTTCTACGGCGGTGGCCTGAAGGTTCTGGAACACATTGATGCACACTCATGGCAGGGAAGCGTCCATTCCTCCACACTCAGCAGCGTCTTGAAAAGGCAGGAGAACACCGGGGCACCGACGGAATAACGATTGAACTGATGGATGGAAGTGGTGTCTGCGGTAGTGGTGGCGGAAATGACCAGAAGTTGGCGGATTGATAGGTGAAGGTCTGGGAGGAACACAGCCTGAGTCCAGGACTATGATGAGATCACAGCCAGGAATTTGACGGACAGCAGGGTAGCTGGGCTCACTGACGATATGGCGGCTGGGTTGAGACTCTGCTCGTGGCAGAGGGTTGCTGCCGTTATCTTCCTTCCAGCCACCCCCAAGTGTCGTATGCACCAGCAAACGAGCGAGTTAGCAGCGGTAACTAGCCGGAGGATCGTTTCTGCCCTTACACAGGTACTCCTTTGACACTCCAGGTACACCTCTGACACTAACTGGTACACCTCTAACACTCCCTGCTACACCCCTGATACTCCCAGGTACACCTCTGACTCTCCCAGGTACACCTCCGACACTCCCAGGTACACCTCTGACACTCCCAGGTACAGTTCTCACACTCCCAGGTACACCTCTGTCACTCCCAGGTACACCTCTGACACTCCCAGGTACACCTCTGACACTCCCAGGAACTCTTCTGACACTCCCAGGTACTCCACTGACATTCCCTGGTACACCTCTGATACTCCCAGGTACACCTCCGACACTCCCAGGTACACCTCTGACATTCCCAAGCACCTCTGACACCTCAGGTACACCTCTGACATTGGCAGGTACACCTCTGACACTCCAGGCACACCTGTGACACTTCAGGTACACCTCCGACACTCCCAGGTACACCTCTGGCACTCCCAGATACCCCAGACACTCCCAGGACACCTCTGACCTCCCAGGTACTCCCTCTGACACTCCCAGGTACATCTGACACTCGGTACACCTCTGACAATCCCAGGTACACCTCTGACACTCCCAGATACACCTCTGATACTCCCAGGTATACCTCTGACACTCCCAGTTACACCTCCGACACTCCCAGTTACACCCCTGACACTACCCAGGTACACCTGACACTCCCAGATACACCTATGATATTCCCAGGTACACCACTGACACTCCCAGGTACACCTCTGATACTCCCAGGTACACCTCGGCACTCTCAGGAACACCTCTGAAACTCCCAGGTACACCTCTGACAATCCCAGGTACCTCCGACACTCCCATTTACACCTGACCTCCCAGGTACACCCCTGACTCTCCCAGATACACCTATGATCTCCCAGGTACACCTCCGACACTCCCAGGTACTCCTGACACTCCTGGTACCACTCACACACTACCAGGTACACCTCTGACACTCCCAGGTACACCTCTGACACTCCCAGGTACACCTCTGACAATCCCAGGTACCTCTGACACTCCCAGATACACCTCTGATACTCCCAGGTATACCTCTGACACTCCCAGTACACCTCCGATACACCCAGTACCTCGATAGTCCCAAGTACCTTCACACTCCCAGGTTCTAACACTCCTGGTACACCTCTGATACTCCCAGGTACACATCCGACACTCCCAGGTACACCGTGACACTCCAGCTCCTCTGACACTCCCTGGTACACCTCTGACACTCCCAGGTACCTCTGACACTAACTGGTACACCTCTGACACTCCGGTACACCTCTTACACTCCCTGGTTCTCCTCTGAGCACTCCCAGATACACCTCCAGACCCACCTCAGACACTCCCAGGTACTCTGACACTCCCAGGTACCCGTGACACTCCCAGGTACACCTCTGACACTCCCAGGTGCACCAATCACACTACCTGGTACCTCTGACACTCCAGGTACACCACTCACACTACCAGTGCACCACTCACACTAGGTACCTCTGATACTCCCAGGTACACCACTCACACTACCAGGTACACCTCTGACACTCCCAGGTACACCTCTGACCTCCCGTGCTCCTTTGACACTCCAGGTACACCTCTGACACTAACTGGTACCTCTATCACTCTACCACCCCTGACACTCCCAGGTACACGTCCGACACTCCCAGGTACACCTCAGACACTCCCAGGTGCACCGCGACACTCCCAGGTACCTCTGACACTCCCAGGTGCACCTCTGACTCTCCCAAGTACACCTCGGACACTCCCAGGTACACCTCTGACCTCCCAGGTACAGTTCTCACACTCCCAGGTGCCACCTCTGTCACTCCCGGTACCTCCTGACACTCCCAGGTACACCTCTGCACTCCAGGAACTCCTCTGACCTCCCAGGTACTCACTGGCATTCCTGGTACACCCTGCCTCCCAAGTACACCTCTGATACTCAGTACACCTCTGACACTCTGAGGTACCCCAGACACTCAGGTACCTCTGACCTCCCAGGTACACCTCTGTCACTCCCAGCTACACCTCGGCCTCCCATGTACATCTCTGACACTCTCAGGAACACCTCTGACACTCCCACACCTCTGACATTCCCAGGTACCTCCTCTGCCTCCCAGGCACCACTGACCTCCAGGTACACCTCTGATACTCCCAGGTACACCTCTGACAATCTCAGGAACACCTGTGAAACTCCTCAGGAACACCTCTGACACTCCCAGTACAACTCTGACGCTCCCAGGTCACACCACTGACACTCCCAGGTACACCTCTGATACTCCCAGTTACCTCTGACACTCCCAGTTATCCTCCGACACTCTCAGTTACCCCTGACACTCCCAGGTACACCTAGCCTCCCAGATACACCTCTGATACTCCGAGGTACTCTGACCTCCCAGCGACACCTCTGACACTCCCAGGTACCGATACCCCCAGGTACACCTCTGATAGTCCCAGGTACACTTCTGACCTCCCGGTACACCTCCATTGCCCCCCAGGTACACCTCCGATAGTCCCAGGTACACCTCTGATGCTCCCACGTACACATCCACACTCCCAGGTACACACAGCTGACTCCCCAGGTACTCCTCTGACACTCTGGTACACCTCTGCCTCCCAGGTATACCTCTGACACTCCCTGGTACCCTCTGACCTCCCAGGTACACCTCCTACACTCCTGGTTCTCCTCTGACACTCCCAGGTACACCTCAGACACTCCCAGGTACCTCAAACCTCCCAGGTACCTCTACACACCCAGGTACCCCCAACCTGCTCCAGGTGCACCTTACACTCAGGTACTCCTCTGACCTCCCAGGTACTCCTCCCAACCTCCAGGTACAGCTTGACACTCCAGGTACACATCTGACACTCCCAGGTACCTCAGACACTCCCAGGTACACCTCAGACACTCCAGGTACACCTCCTCAGCCTCCCAGTGCACCTGACACTCCCAGGCACCCCTGTGCTCCCAGGTACTCCTCTGACACTCCGGTACTCCTCTGACACTCCCGGGTACAGCTTTGACCTCCCAGGTACATCTGAGACTCCCAGGTACACATCTGCCTCCCAGTTACACCTCCGACACTCCCAGTTACACCTCCGACACTCTCAGTTACACCTCTGACACTCCCAGGTACACGCCAGACACTCCCAGGTACACCTCTGATACTACCAGGTACACCTCTGAGCACCTCCAGGTTCACCTTGCAATCCCAGGTACACCAGCCAACACTCCAGGTACAACTCTGACACTCTCAGGTACACCAGCACTATCAGGTACCTCTGACACTCCAGGTACTCCTTGACGCTCAGGTACACATCTGAGCACTCCCAGGTACATCCCCAGCCTCCCAGTTACCTCAGCATGGTTACACATGCTCAGGTACACCACCCAACACTCCCAGGTACACCTTTGATACTCCCAGGTACACCTCTGACACCTCCAGGTTCACCTTTGGCCTCAGGTACACCAGCCTCCAGTTACACCTCTGACACTCTCAGTTAAACCTCTGACACTCTCAGGTACACCACCGACACCTATCAGGTACCTCCCTGACACTCCCAGGTACTCCTTTGACGCTCCCGTGCTCTCCTGACCTCCCAGGCACACCTCTCAGCCTCCCAGGTACACCTCTGAACCTCCATGTACACCTCTGACACTCCCAGGTACCTCTGCACTCCCAGGTACACCTGACACTCCCAGGTACTCTCAGACCTCCCAGGTACCCCCAGCATTCCCAGGTACCTCTGACACTTCCAGGTACACTTCTGACACTCCCAGGTACCTCTGACCTCCCAGGTACTCCTCTGACACTCGTGGTACACCTCCACGACCTCTGGTTTCAGCTGGCACCAGGTACACCTCTGACTCCACCTCGGCCTCCCACTTACACCTCCGACCCTCTCAGTTACTGACATCAGTTTAAACATCAGTGCCTCTGTGCCAGGTGTCCGGCACTCCCAGGTACACCTCAGACACTCCCAGGTGCCTCTCATCCAGTGCCTCTGCTCCCAGGTACACCTCAGACACTCCCAGGTACACCTCCCACTCCCAGGCCTCTCACTCCCAGGTACTCCTGTTACAGTCCCTGGTATTTCGGCCTCCCAGGTACTCACCCCTGCACTCCCTGGTACCTGTGCACTCCCAGGTACCCCAGACACTCTCAGTTACACCTCTGACCTCCCAGGTACCCCAGACACTCCCAGGTACACCTCTGACACTCCAGGTACACCCCAGACTCTCCCAGGTACACCTCTGACCTCCCAGGTGCCCCCCAGACACTCCAGGTACATCCCAGCACTCCCAGGTACACCTCTAACTCCCAGGTACACCTCTGACACTCCCAGATACACCTCTCTCATGCCCCAGGTATACCCCTGACACTCCCAGGTACTCCTCTGACACTCCCAGGTACACCTCTGACACCTCCCAGGTACTCCTTTGACGCTCCCAGGTACATCTGACCTCCCAGGTACATCAGACACTCCCAGTTACACCTCCGGCTCTCTGTTAAACACCTGGCCTCCAGGTGCCTTGGTGCCTCCCAGGCGCCTCTGACTCGGTTCTGCCCAGCCTCCCAGGTACCTGCCCAGCACTCCCAGGTGCCTCCTGACACTCAGTTACACCTCCCCAGCACTCCTCGGTGACACCACAGGTACACTCTTCTCTGTCCTCCCATGTACCTCCCAGCACTCCCAGGTGCCTCCCCAACCTCCAGGTACACCCCTGACCTCCCAGGTACTACCCAGGTACCTCTGACACTTCAGGTACACTTCACAACACTTGGGCCTCAGCAATCTCAGGTACTCCTCTGACATCCCAGGTTTCTGACATCCAGGGCCACCTCTGACCTCCCACTTGCCTCCAGGCCTCCCACCCCTGACCTCCCAGGTGCACCTGACCTCCCAGGTGCCTCTCTGATACTCCCAGTACATGTCTGACACTCCCAGGTGCACCTCAGACACTCCCAGGTGCCTCTCACTCCGGGCCTCTCCCAGGTACCTCAGACACTCCCAGGTACACCTCTCACACTCCAGGTGCCTCCTCCCAGGTTCCTGGCACAGTCCTGGTATTTCTCTGTACTCCCAGGTGCTCACTGGCCTCCTGGTACCTCTGGCCTCCCAGGTACACCCAGACACTCCCAGTTACACCTCCGAGCACTCCCAGGTACCCCAGACACTCCCAGTTACCTCTGACATCCCAATTTTTGACGCTCCAAGGTTCACCCCAGACACTCCCAGGTACAACTCCGGCACTCCCAGTTACACCTGGCACTCCAGGTACCCCAGCCTCCCAGATACCACCTCTGATACTCCCAGTTACACCCCTCACACTCCCAGGTACACCTCTGACTTGCTCCCAGGTGCACTGATACAGGTACACCTCCGATAGTCCGGTACCCACTTCTGACACTCCCAGGTACACTTTTAGCCTCCCTGGTACCTCTGATGCTCCCAGGTACACATCCGACCTCCCAGGTGCCACCTGACCTCCCACGTGCTCCTCTGACACTCCTGGTACACCTCTGACACTCCCAGGGTACACCTCTGGCCACTAACTTCAGGTACACCTCCTGGCCTTAAGTGCCTCTTCCTCCTGGTTCTCCTCTGACCTCCAGATACACCTCAGACACTCCCAGATACCTCGAACCTCCCATTGCACTCGGCACTCCCAGGTTCACCGTGACACTCCCAGGTACCTCCCCTGACACTCCCAGGTACTGCTACTACCTAGTACACCTCTGACACTCCCAGGTACACCCTCACACTGGTACTTTCAACCTCCCAGTGCACCACTCACACTACCAGGTACACCTCCCAACCTCCCAGGTACTCCTTGACACTCAAGGTACACCTCTGACACCTAACTGGTACACCTCTAACACTCCCTGCTACCCTGACACTCCCAGGGTACATCCGACACTCCCAGGTACACCTCAGACTCCCAGATTGCACACGCTGACACTCCCAGGTGCACCTCTGATACTCCCAGGTGCACCTCTGGCTCTCCCAGGTACACCTCCGGCCTCCCAGGTACACCTCCTGGCTTGCTCCAGGTACAGTTCTCACTCCCAGGTACCTCTGTCCTCCCAGGTACCTCCTGACCTCCCAGGTGCACCTCTACAACACTCCCAGGAACTCACTGACATTCTCTGGTACACCTCGGTCTCCCAGGTACACCTCCGACATGCTCCCAGGTGCCTCCAACGTTCCTAAGTGCACCTCTGACACCTCCAGGTACACCTCTGACATTGGCAGGCCACACGTCTGACACTCCCAGGTACACCTGTGAGCACTTCCAGGTACACCTCCGACACTCCCAGGTACACCTCCTGGCACTCCCAGGTACACCTCCATTATTCCAGGCACCTCCCGTCTCCCAGGTGCCGCTTTGGCCTCCCAGGTACTCACACTGTGGCCTCCCAGGTGCACCTCAGCAGACACTACCAGGTGCACCTCTGGCCTCCCCAGGTACACCTCAGACCTCCCAGGTGGTCCACTGACACTCCTGGTACACCTCTGATGCTCAGGTACACACCTCCAGGCCTCCCAGGTACCCCAGACACTCCCAGGTACACCTCAGACACTCCCAGGCAAGCCTCAGACACTCCCAGGTAAACCTCAGGCCTCCCAGGCCTCAGACACTCCCGGGTGCATCTCCTGGCCTCCCAGGTGCCCTCTGTGCTCCCACCCACCTCCAAGCCACTCAGTTACACCTGGCCTCCCAGGTGCACCCCAGCACTCCCAGGTACACCTCCTGTTCTCCAGGTACATATCCCAGCACTCCCAGGTACCTCAGACACTCCCAGGTGCACCTCTCACACTCCAAGTGCAACTCTGCTCCCAGGTACACACCTCCAGACTCCCAGGTACCTCTCCCACCTCCAGGTACACCTCTGTCACTCCCAGTACTCATATTACAGTCCTAGTATTTCTCTCAGCCTCCCAGGTACTCCACAACCTCCCTGCGTGCACCTCCGGCACCAGGTACAGACACTCCCAGTTACCTCTGGCCTCCCAGGTACCCCAGACACTCAGGTTCACCCCAGACACTCCCAGGTACACCTCCCGGCCTCCCAGTTACACCCAACACTCCCAGGCCACCCCAGCCTCCCAGATACACCTCCCAATCTCCCAGTACACCTCTCGGCCTCCCAGTGCCTCCGATACCCAGGTACACCTCCGATAGTCCCTTCTTCACCTTCTTACACTCAGGTACCTCCTAACACTCCCTGGTGCCACCTCCTGATGCTCCCAGGTACCCGCATCAAAACCTCCCCCGTTACCGCTGACACTCCCATGCTCCTCTGACACTCTAGTACACCTCTGGCCTCCCAGGTACACCTCTGACACTAACTTCCATTTTACCTCTGACACTCCCAGGCACCTCTTACACTCCCTAGTTTCTCCTCTGACGCCGTTTTACCTCAGACACTCCCAGATACCCCACCTCAGACACTCCCAGGTACCTCCCCAGCCTCTCTGAGTACACTGTGACACTCCCAGGTACACCTCAGCACTCCCAGGTACACACTCACACTACCTGGTACCTCCCAGCCTTCCAGGTACACCACTCACACTGCACCAGGTACACCTCCCCAGCCTCCCAGTACACCACTCACTACCATTTTCCTGACACTCCCAGGTGCTCATGACACTCCAGGTGCCTCTGACCTAACTGGTACACCTCTAACACTCCCTGCTACACACCTGTTGCTCTGGGTACACATCCGACAGTCCCAGGTGCACTGAACCTCCCAGGTACACCATTGGCCTCCCAGTACACCTCCTGGTCTCCCAGGTACACCTCTGGCTCTCCCAGGTACACCTCCGACACTCCCAGGCCTCTGGCCTCCCAGGTACAGTTCTCACACACTCCAGGTACCTCTGTCACTCCCAGGTACACCTCTGACACTCCAGGTACACCTCTGACACTCCAGGGCTCCTCTGGCTCCCAGGTACTCCCACCCAGCATTCCTGGTACCTCTGATACTCCCAGGTACACCTCCAAAACACTCCCAGGTACACCTCTGACATTCCCAGCCTCTGACACCTCCAGGTGCCTCTGACGTGCTTGGTACACCTCAACCTCCCAGGTACACCTGTGACACTTCCAGGTACACCTCCGGCTTGCTCCCAGGTACACCTCTGGCACTCCCAGGTGCACCTCCAATATTCCCAGGCACACACCTCCGATACTCCCAGGTACACTTTTGACCTCTCCCGGTGCTCCTGGCCTCCCAGGTACCTCAGACACTACCAGGTACACCTCTGACACTCCCAGGTCACCTCAGACACTCCCAGGTACTCCCACTGACACTCCCTGTACACCTCCGAGCACTCCAGGTACACCCCAGACACTCCCAGTTACACCTCTGGCCTCCCAGGTACACCCCAGACACTCCAAGGTTCACCCCAGACACTCCCAGGTACACCTCCGACCTCCCAGTTACACCCCTGACCTCCCAGGTACACCCCTGCACTCCCAGATACACCTCTGGTCTCCCAGATACACCAGGTACACCTCTGGCCTCCCAGGTACTCCTTTGACACTCAGGTACACCTCTGACACCTAACTGGTACACCTCTAACACTCCCTGCTACACCCCTGACACTCCCAGGTACACATCCGACAGTCCCAGGTACACCTCAGACACTCCAGGTACACCGCCGAACTCCCAGGTACACCCTCTGATACTCCCAGTGCACCTCTGCTCTCCCAGGTACCTCCGACTCTCCCAGGTACACCTCTGACACTCCCAGGTACAGTTCTCCCCTCCCAGGTACCTCTGTCACTCCCAGGTACACCTCTGACACTCCCAGGTACACCTCTGACACTCCCAGGAACTCCTCTGACCTCCCAGGTACTCCACTGACATTCCTGGTACCTCTGATCTCCCAGGTACACCTCCGACACTCCAGGTACACCTCTGACATTCAGTACACCTCTGACACCTCCCAGGTACACCTCTGACATTGGCAGGTACACCTCTGGCACTCCCAGGTACACCTGCCCACACTTCAGGTACACCTCCGACACTCCCAGGTACACCTCTGGCACTCCCAGGTACACCTCCAATATTCCCAGGCACACCTCCCGTCTCCCAGGTACACTTTTGACACTCCCAGGTACTCCTGACCTCCCAGGTACACCTCAGACACTACCAGGTACCTCTGACACTCCCAGGTACACCTCAGACACTCCCAGGTAGTCACTGACACTCCTGGTACCTCTGATACTCCCAGGTACACCTCTGACCTCCCAGGTACACCCCGAACACTCCCAGGTACACCTCAGACCTCCCAGGTAAACCTCAGACATTCCGAGTAAACCTCAGACACTCCCAGGTACACCTCAGGCCTCCCAGGTACATCTCTGCCACTCCCAGGTACACCTCTGCCACTCCCAGATACACCTCTGACATTCCCAGGTACTCCTCTGACACCTCCCAGGTACACCTCAGACACTCCCAGGTACACCCTGACACTCCCAGGTACACCCCTGACACTCCCAGGTACACCTCTGGCCTCCCAGGTACCCCGACACTCCCAGGTACACCTCTGACTCCCAGGTACTCCTCCCAGCACTCCCAGGTACACATCTGACACTCCTAGGTACCTCTGACATCCCAGGTACAACTCTGACACTCCTGAGGTACCTCTGACACTCCCAGGTACACCTCTGACAATCCCGGTACCTCTGATGCTCCCAGGTATACCTCTGGCCTCCCAAGTACATCCGACACTCAGTTACACCTGACATCCCATTACACCCTGACACGTCCAGGTACACCCTGACACTCCCAGATCCTACGATGCTCCCAGGTACACCTCTGTCCTCCCAGGTACACCTCCGATACTCCAGGTACCTCCGATAGTCAGGTACACCTTTGACCTCCCAGCTCCTCTGACACTCCTTGTTCACCTCTCACACTCCCAGGTACCTCTAACCTCCTACTACCTCGACCTCCCAGGTACACATCCGACACTCCCAGGTACACCTCCGACCTCCCGGTACTCCACTGACACTCCTGGTACACCTGACCTCCCAGGTACACCTCAGCCTCCCAGGTACACCTCTGACACTCCCAGGTATCCTCCGGTACAACCCTGACCTCCCAGGTACACCTCCTGACCTCCCAGGTACTCCACTGACCTCCTGGGTACACCTGACCTCCCAGGTACCTCTGACCTCCCAGGTACACCTCCTGACACTCCTTCGCCTCCCAGGTACACCCCAGACCTCCAGGTACCTCTGACCTCCCAGGTACTCCTCTGACACTCCCAGGTACACATCTGACACTCCCAGGTACACCTCTGACACTCAGGTACACCTCTGACTCTCAGAACCTCCCCAACGCTCCAGGTACACCTCTGACACTCCAGGTTTACCTCCGACCTCCCAGGTACACCCCTGACCTCCAGGTACACTGACACTCCCAGGTACCCTCAACCTCCCAGGTACACCTATGATACTCCCAGGTACACCTCTGACCTCCCAGGTACGTCAGCCTCCCAGTACTCCTCTGACATTCCCAGGTACACCTCTGACACCCCAGGTACACTTCTGACCTCCCAGGTACACCTCTGGCCTCCCAGGTACTCCTCTGACCTCCGTGGTACACTTCCGACCTCCTAGGTACCTCTGACATTCCAGGTAACCTCTGACACTCCCAGGTACACCTCTGACCTCCGCCCACCTCCGACCCTCCCAGTTACACCCTGACCTCCCAGGTACACCCTGACCTCCCAGGTACACCTCTGACACTCCAGGTGCACCTGCCTCCCAGGTACACCCTGATACTCCCAGGACATCCTCTGACCTCCCAGGTACACCTCAGACACTCCCAGGTACACCTCAGACACTCCCAGGTACACCTCTAACCTCCCAGGTACACCTCAGAAGCCTCCCAGGTACACCTCTCACACTCCCAGGTACACCTCTGTCCCTCCCAGGTACTCCTGTTACAGTCCCTGGTATTTCTCTATTCCCAGGTACTCCACTGACCTCCCTGGTACACCTCTGACCTCCCAGGTTACACCAGACACTCCCAGTTACCTCTGAGCACTCCAGGTACACCCCAGACACTCCCAGGTACACCTCTGACACTCCCAGGTACACCCCAGACACTCCCAGGTACACCTCTGGCTCCCAGTGCACCCAGACCTCCCAGGTACACATCTGACACTCCCAGGTACCTCTGACCTCCCAGGTACACCTCTGACACTCTAGAACACCTCCGACACTCCCAGGTACCTCTGACACTCCCAGATACACCTCTGACCTCCAGCCACCTCTGACACTCAGTTACACCTCCGACACTCCCAGTTACACCTGACACTCCCAGGTACACCTGACCTCCAGATACACCTATGATATTCCCAGGTACACCTCTGACACTCCCAGTACACCTCTGACACTCTAGGTACACCCAGACACTCCCAGGTACACCTCTGACCTCCAGGTTACTCCTCTGACCTCCCAGGTACACCTCAGCCTCCCATTGCACTAGCTCCCAGTACAGCCTCTGCACCTCGCACTCCCAGGTACACCTCTAGACCTCTCAGGAACACCTCCGTCCTCCCGGTACACCTCTGACCTCCCAGGTACACCTCTGACACTCCCAGGTACACCTCTGACCTCCCAGGTGCCCTCTGATACTCCCAGGTACGCCCTGACACTCTCAGGAACACCTGTGAGCTCTCAGGTACACCTCTGACCTCCCAGGTACACCTCTGACCTCCCAGGTACACCTCCCCAGCCTCCAGGTACACCCCAGACCTCCCAGGTACACCTCTGACCTCCCAGGTATATCTGACCTCCCAGGTACACCTCTGACACTCCCAGGTACACCTCTGACACTCCCAGGTACCTCTGACCTCCATACACCTCTGATGCTCCCAGGTATGCCTCTGACCTCAGTAACACCTCCGACCTCCAGTTACACTGACCTCCCAGGTACCTGACACTCCCAGATACCTGTGATGTTCCAGGTACACCTCTGACCTCCCAGGTGCACCTCTGATGCCAGGTACCTCTGACCTCTCAGGTACACCTCTGAAACTCAGGTACACCTCTGACCTTCCAGGTACACCTCTGATGCTCCTAGGTATGCCTCTGACCTCCCGGTACACCTCCGACACTCCCGTTACACCCTGACACTCCCATTTACACCCCTGGACACTCCCAGGTACCCCCTACACTCCCAGATACACCTATGATACTCCCAGGTACACCTCCGACCTCCCAGGTACTCCACTGACACTCCCTGGTAAACCTGACACTCCCAGGTACACCTCAGACACTCCCAAGTACCTGAGCACTCCCAGGTTCACCTCTGACACTCCCAGGTACTCCACTGACACTCCCAGGTACTCACTGACACTCCCTGGTACCCCTGACACTCCCAGGTACACCTCTGACCTCCCAGGTACCACTGACACTCCCAGGTAAACCTCTGATGCTCCCAGTTACACCTCTGCATCCCAGTTTCACCTCCGGCACTCCCAGTTACACCCCTGACACTCCCAGGTACACCCCTGACACTCAGATACACCTCTGATACTCCCAGGTACACCTCTGACACTCCCAGGTACACCTCCGATACACCCCAGGTACACTCCGATAGTCCCGGTACACTTCTGACACTCCCAGGTACACCTCTAACACTCCCAGGTACACCTCTGACATCTCGGTACTCCTGACACTCCCAGGTACACCTCTAACACTAACTGGTCACACCTCTAACACTCCTGCTACACCCCTGACACTCCCAGGTACATCCGACACTCCCAGGTACACCTCAGACACTCCCAGGTTCACCATGACACTCCCAGGTACACCTCTGACACTCCCAGGTACACCTCTGACTCTCCCAGGTACACCTCCGCCTCCCAGGTACACCTCTGACCTCCCAGGTACACCTCTGACACTCCCAGGAACTCCTCTGACCTCCCAGGTTCACCCCTGCATTCCCAGGTACACCTCTGTCCTCCCAGGTACACCTCTGGCACTCCCAGGTACCTCTGACACTCCCAGGACTCCTCCTGGCCTCCGGTACTCCACTGACATTCCCTGGTACACCACTGACACTCCCAAGTACACCTCTGATACTCCAGGTACACCTCTGACCTCTGAGGTACCCCAGACACTCCAGGCACCTCCTGACCTCCCAGGTACTCTCTGACACTGCCAGGTACATCAGACACTCCCAAGTACACCCCAGACACTCCCAGGTACACATCTGACCTCCCAGCTACCTCTGACACTCCCATGTGCACCTCTGACACTCTCAGGAACACCTCCGACACTCCCAGGTACACCTCTGACACTCCTAGGTACAACTCTGACCTCCCAGGTACACCACCCAGCACTCCCAGGTACCTCCAAATACTCCCAGTTACACCTCTGACACTCCCAGTGCTCCTCCGACACTCTCAGTTACACCCCTGCACTCCCAGGTACACCTGGCCTCCCAGGTACACCTGATACTCCGAGTACACCTCTGACACTCCCAGGGACACCTCTGACACTCCCAGGTACACCCAGACACTCCCAGTTACACCTCTGACACTCCCAGGTACACCCCAGACACTCCAAGGTTCACCCTGACACTCCCAGGTACACCCTGACACTCCCAGATACACCTCTGATACTCCCAGGTACACCTCTGACACTCCCAGGTACACCTCCGATACACCCCAGGTACCTCCGATAGTCCCAGGTACACTTCTGACACTCCCAGGTACACCTCTAACTCCCTGGTACCTCTGATACTCCCAGGTACACATCCGACACTCAGGTACACCTGACACTCCCACGTACTCCTCTGACACTCCCTGGTACACCTCTGACACTCCCAGGTACACCTCTGACATACTGGTACACCTCTGACACTCCCAGGTACACCTCTTACACTCCCTGGTTCTCCTCTGACACTCCCAGATACACCTCAGACACTCCCAGATACACCTCAGACACTCCCAGGTACACCTCTCAGCACTCCCAGGTACACCCGTGACACTCCCAGGTACACTTCTGACACTCCCAGGTACACCACTCACACTACCTGGTACACCTCTGACACTCCCAGGTACACCACTCACACTACCAGGTACACCTCTGACACTCCCAGGTACACCACTCACACTACCAGGTACACCTCTGACACTCCCAGGTACTCCTTTGACACTCCAGGTACACCTCTGACACTAACTGGTACACCTCTAACACTCCCTGCTACACCCCTGACACTCCCAGGTACACATCCGACACTCCCAGGTACACCTCAGACACTCCCAGGTACACCGCTGACACTCCCAGGTACACCTCTGATACTCCCAGGTACACCTCTGACTCTCCCAGTTACCTCGACACTCCCAGGTACACCTCTGACACTCCCAGGTACAGTTCTCCTCCCAGGTACACCTCTGTCACTCCCAGGTACACCTCTGACCTCCCAGGTACCTCTGACACTCCAGGAACTCCTCTGACACTCCCAGGTACTCCACTGACATTCCCTGGTACCTCTGATATTCCCAGGTACACCTCCGACACTCCCAGGTCACCTCTGACATTCCCAGTACACCTCTGACACCTCCAGGTACACCTCTGACATTGGCAGGTACTGCACACTCCCCAGGTACATGACACTTCCAGGCACCTCCGACACTCCCAGGTACACTCTGGCACTCCGGTACACCTCCAATATTCCCAGGCACCTCCGATACTCCCAGGCACACGACACTCCCAGGCCTCCCACACTGCTCCCAGGTACCCTCAGACACTACCAGGTACACCTCTGACACTCCCAGGTACACCTCAGACTTCCCAGGTGGTCACACTGACACTCCCTGGTACACCTCTGATACTTCCAGGTACACCTCGGCACTCCAGTACACCCCAGACCAGGCCTCAGACACTCCCAGGTAAACCTCAGACATTCCCAGGTAAACCTCAGACACTCCCAGGTACACCTCAGACACTCCCAGGTACATCTCTGACCTCCCAGGTACACCTCTGCCACTCCCAGGTACCTCTGCCACTCCCAGATACACCTCTGACATTCCCAGGTACTCCTCTGACACCTCCCAGTGCCTCAGGCACTCCCAGGTACACCCTGACACTCCCAGGTACCCCCTGACACTCCCAGGTACACCTCTGACACTCCCAGGTACACCCCAGACACTCCCAGGTACACCTCTGACCTCCCAGGTACTCCTCTGACACTCCCAGGTACACATCTGACACTCCTAGGTACTCTGACAATCCCAGGTACAACTCTGACACTCTCAGGAACACCTCTGACCTCCCAGGTACACCTCTGACAATCCCAGGTACACCTCTGATGCTCCCAGGTATACCTCTGACCTCCCAAGTACACCTCCGACACTCCCAGTTACCTGACCTCCCAGTTACACCCCTGACACGCCCAGGTACCCCTGACACTCCCAGATACACCACGATACTCCCAGGTACACCTCTGTCACTCCCAGGTACACCTCCGATACTCAGGCCTCCGATAGTCGGTACACCTGACACTCCAGGTACTCCTCTGACACTCCTTGTTCTCTCACATAGGTACCCTGCTAACACACACCTCTGACACTCCCAGGTACACATCCGACACTCCCAGGTACACCTCCGCATGCAGGTACTCCTGACACTCCCTGGTACACCCCTGACCTCCCAGGTACACCTCTGACACCCCAGGTACACCTCAGACACTCCCAGGTACCTCAGACACTCCCAGGTACAACCCTGACCTCCCAGGTTTACCTCTGACACTCAGTGCTCACCCTCCCTGGTACACCCCTGGCCTCCAGGTACCTCCTGACCTCCCAGTGCTCCTCTGACACTACCTGGTACACCTCC
>NW_024756503.1:0-13255 GCF_018991925.1 Homarus americanus | reverse complement strand
AACCACTCCCATATTTACTTGGGGTGGATTATGGGGTACATAAACCTCTGCCATATTTATGGCGGGTGGTTTATGGGGTACAGAAACCTCTCCCATATTTATGTGGGGTGGATATTGGGGTACAGAAACCTCTCCCATAATTATGGGGGGTGGATTATGGGGTACAGAAACCTCTCCCATATTTATGGGGGTTGGATTAAGGGGTACAGAAACCTCTCCCATATTTATGGGGGGTGAATTATGGCGTATAGAAACCTCTCCCATATTTATAAGTTGTGTGATTATGGGGCACAAGAAACGTCTCCTATATTTATGTGTGATTGAGTAGGGCACAGAAACTCTCCCACATTTATGGGGGGTGGATTAAGGGAAGAGAAACCTTCTCCTATATTTGTGTCGTGTGGATTAGGGGTACAGAAAACCTGTCCCATATTTATGGGGGGTGGTTTATAAAGGAAACTTCTCCCATATTTATGTGGGGTGGATTATGGGGTACCTAAACCTCTCCCATATTTATGTGGGGTGGATATTGGGGTACAGAAACCTCTCCCATATTTATGGCGGGTGGATAACGGGGGACAGAAACCTCTCCCATATTTATGGGGGGTGGATTAAGGGGTACAAGGACCTCTCCCATATTTATGTCAGGTGGATTATGGTGTACAGAAACCTCTCCCATATACATGGGGGAGGATTATGGGGTACAGAAACCTCTCCCATATTTATGTCGGGTGGATTATGGGGTACAGAAACCTCTCCCATATTTATGTGGGGTGGATTATGGGGTACAGAAAACTCTCCCATACTTATATCGGGTGGATTATGGGGTACAGAAACCTCTCCCATATTTATGTTGGGTGGATTATGGGGTACAGAAACCTCTCCCATATTTATGTCCGGTGGATTATGGGGTACAGAAACCTCTCCCATATTTATGGGGCGTGGATTATGGGGTACAGAAACCTCTCCCATATTTATGTCGGGTGGATTATAGGGTACAGAAACCTCTCCCATATTTATGTGGGGTGGATTATGGGGTACAGAAACCTCTCCCATATTTATGTGGGGTGGATTATGGGATACAGAAACCTATCCCATATTTATGTGGGGTGGATTATGGGGTACAGAAACCTCTCCCATAATTATGGAGGGTGGATTATGGGGTAAAGAAACCATTCCCATATTTATGGGGTTGGATTATGGGGTACAGAAACCACTCCCATATTTGGGGTGGATTATGGGGTACAAAAACCTCTCCCATATTTATGGCGGGTGGATAAAGGGGTACAGAAACGTCTCCCATATTTATGTGGGGTGGATTATAGGGCACAGAAACCTCTCCCATATTTATGTGGGGTGGATTATGGGGTACAGAAACCTCTCCCATATTTATGGGGGGTGGATTATGGGGTACAGAAACCTCTCCCATATTTATGTGGGGTGGATTATGGGGTACTTAAACCTCTCCCATATTTATGTGGGGTGGATATTGGGGTACAGAAACCTCTCCCATATTTATGGGGGGTGGATTATGGCGTAGAGAAACCTCTCCCATATTTATTGGGGGTGGGTTATGGGGTACAGAAAAATTTCCCATATTTATGTCGGGTAGATTATAGGGTACAGAAAACTCTCCCATATTTATGTGGGGTGGATTATGGGGTACAGAAACCTCTCCCATATTTATAGAGGGTGGATTAAGGCGTACAGAAACCTCTCCCATATTTATGGGGGGGTGGATTATGGGGTACAGAAATCTCTCCCATATTTATGTCGGGTGGATTATGGGGTACAGAAACCTCTCCCATATTTATGGGGGGTGGATTAAGGGGTACAGAAACCTCTCCCATATTTATGTCGGGTGGATTATGGGGTACAGAAACCCTCCCATATTTATTGGGTGGAATATACAGAAAGAAACCTCTCCCATATTTATGTGGGTGGATTATGGGGTATAGAAACCTCTCCCATATTTATGGGGGGTGGATTATGGGGTACAGAAACCTCTCCCATATTTATGTCAGGTGGATTATAGGGCACAGAAACCTCTCCCATATTTATGTGGGGTGGATTATGGGGTACAGAAACCTCTCCCATATTTATGGGGGTTGGTTTATGGGGTACAGAAACCTCTCCCATATTTATGTGGGGTGGTTTATGGTTTACAAAAACCTCTCCCATATATATGTGGGGTGGATTATGTGGTACAGAAACCTCCCCCATATTTATGGGGGGTGGATTATGGGGTACAGAAACATCTCCCATATTTATGTGGGGTGGATTATGGGGTACAAAAACCTCTCCCATATTTATGGAGGGTGGATTAAGGGGTACAGAAACCTCTCCCACATTTATAGGGGGTGGATTAAGGGGTACAGAAACCTCTCCCATATTTATGGGGGTGGTTTATGGGGTACAGAAACCTCTCCCATATTTATGTCGGGTGGATTATGGGGTACGGAAACCTCTCCCATATTTATGTGGGGTGGATTATGGGGTACAGAAACCTCTCCCATAATTATGGGGGGTTGATTATGGTGTACAGAAGCCTTTCCCATATTTATGGGGTGGATTATGGGGTACAGGACCCACTCCCATATTTATGTGGGGTGGATTATGGGGTACAAAAACCTCTCCCATATTTATGGGGGGTGGATAAAGGGGTACAGAAATCTCTCCCATATTTATGGGGGTTGGATTAAGGGGTACAGAAACCTCTGCCATATTTATGGGGGTGGATTATGGGGTACAGAAACCTCTCGCATATTTATGTCGGGTGGATTATGGGGTACAGAAACCTGTCCCATATTTATGTTTGGTGGATTATGGGGTATAGAAACCTCTCCCATATTTATGGGGGCTGGATTAAGGGGTACAGAAACCTCTCCCATATTTATGGGGGGTGGATTATGGGGTACAGAAAACTCTCCATATTTATGTCGGGTGGATTATGGGGTACAGAAACCTCTCCCATATTTATGGGGGTGGATTAAGGTACAAGGACCTCTCCCATATTTATGGGGGGTGGGTTATGGGGTACAGAAACCTCTCCCATATTTATGTCGGGTGGATTATGGGGTACAGAAACCTCTCCCATATTTATGGGGGGTGGATTATGGGTACAGAAACCTCTCCCATATTTATGTCGGGTGGATTATAGGGCACAGAAACATCTCCCATATTTATGTGGGGTGGATTATGGGGTACAGAAACCTCTACCATATTTATGTCGGGTGGATTATGGGGTACAGAAACCTCTCCCATATTTATGTCGGGTGGATTATAGGTACAGAAACTCTCCCCATATTTATGGGGGGAGTGGTTTAAGAGTGCAGAAACCTCTCCCATATTTATGTTGGGTGGATTATGGGGTACAGAAAACTCTCCCATATTTATGGGGGGTGGATTAAGGGGTACAGAAACCTCTCCCATATTTATGGGGTTAGCTTATGGGGTACAGAAACCTCTCCCATATTTATGGGGGGTGGATTAAGGGGTACAGAAACCTCTCCCATATTTATGTGGGTGGATTATGGGGTACAGAAACCTCTTCCATATTTATGGGGGTTGGATTATGGGGTACAGGAACCTCTCCCATATTTATGGGGGTGGATTATGGCGTACAGAAACCTCTCCCATATTTTTGTGGGGTGGATTATGGGGTACAGAAACCTCTCCCATATTTATGGGGGGTGGATTAAGGGGTACAGAAACCTCTCCCATATTTATCGGGGGTGGATTAAGGGGTACAGAAACCTCTCCCATATTTATGTGGGTGGATTATGGGGTAGAGAAACCTCCCCCATATTTATGTGGGGTGGATTATGGGGTACAGAAACCTCTCCCATAATTATGGGGGGAGGTTATGGGGTACAGAAACCTTTCCCATATTTATGTGGGGTGGATTAAGGGGTACTAAAACCTCTCCCATATTTATGGTGGGTGGATAAAGGGGTACAGAAACCTCTCCCATATTTAAGTCGGGTGGATTATAGGGCACAGAAACTTCTCCCATATTTATGTGGGGTGGATTATGTGGTACAAAAACCTCTCCCATATTTATGTTGGGTGGATTATGGGGTACAGAAACCTCTCCCATATTTATGTCGGGTGGATTATGGGGTACAGAAACTTCTCCCATATTTATGTGGGGTGGAATATGTGGTACAGAAACCTCTCCCATATTTATGTTGGGTGGATTATGGGGTACAGAAACCTCTCCCATATTTATGTCGGGTGGATTATGGGGTATAGAAACCTCTCCCATATTTATGTCGGGTGGATTATAGGGCACAGAAACTTCTCCCATATTTATGTGGGGTGGAATATGTGGTACAGAAACCTCTCCCATATTTATGTTGGGTGGATTATGGGGTACAGAAACCTCTCCCATATTTATGTCGGGTGGATTATGGGGTATAGAAACCTCTCCCATATTTATGTCGGGTGGATTATGGGGCACAGAAACCTCTCCCATATTCATGGGGGGTGGATTAAGGGGTACAAAAACTTCTCAAATATTTATGTGGGAGGATTATGGGGTACAGAAACCTCTCCCATATTTATTGGGGCTGGATTAAAGGGAACAGAAACCTCTCCCATATTTATGTCGGGTGGATTATTGGGTACAGAAACCTCTTCCATATTTATGGGGGTGGATTATGGGGTACAGAAACCTCTCCCATATTTATGTCGGGTGGATTATTGGGTACAGAAACCTCCCCGATATTTATGTGGGGTGGATTATGGGGTACAGAAACCTCTCCCATATATATGGGGGGTGGATTAAGGGGTACAGAAATCTCTCCCATATTTATGTCGGGTGGATTATGGGGTACAGAAACCTCTCCCATATTTGTGTTGGGTGGATTATGGGGTACAGAAACCTCTCCCATAATTATGGGGGGAGGATATAAGGGCCTGAAACCTTTCCCATATTTATGTGGGGTGGATTAAGGGGTACAGAAACCTCTCCCATATTTATGGCGGGTGGATAAAGGGGTACAGAAACCTCTCCCATATTTATGGGGGTTGGATTAAGGGGTACAGAAACCTCTCCAAAATTTATGGGGGGTGGATTATGGGGTACAGAAACCTCTCCCATATTTATGTCGGGTGGATTATGGGGTACAGAAACATCTCCCATATTTATGTGGGGTGGATTATGGGGTACAGAAACCTCTCCCATATTTATGTAAGGTGGATTATGGGGTACAGAAACCTCTCCCATATTTATGGGGGGTGGATTAAGGGGTACAGAAACCTCTCCCATATTTATGTGGGGTAGATTAAGGGGTACAAGGACCTCTCCCTTATTTATGGGGGGTAGGTTATGGGGCACAGAAATCTCTCCCATATTTATGTCGGGTGGATTATGGGGTACAGAAACCTCTCCCATATTTATGTCGGGTGAATTATGGTGTACGCAAACCTCTCCCATATTTATGGGGGGTGGATTATGGGGTGCAGAAACCTCTCCCATATTTATGTCGGGTGAATTATGGTGTACGCAAACCTCTCCCATATTTATGGGGGGTGGATTATGGGGTACAGAAACCTCTCCCATTTTTATGTCGGGTGGATTATGGGGTATAGAAACCTCTCCCATATTTATGTCGGGTGCATTATGGGGTACAGAAACCTCTCCCATATTCATGGGGGGTGGATTAAGGGGTACAGAAACCTCTCCCATATTTATGTGGGTGGTTTATGGGGTACTAAAACCTCTCCCATATTTATAGCGGGTGGATAAAGCGGTACAGAAACCTCTCCCATATTTATTGGGGTTGGATTAAGGGGAACAGAAACCTCTCCCATATTTAGGGGGGGTGGATTATGGGGTGCAGAAACCTCTCCCATATTTATGTCGGGTGGGTTATGGGTACAGAAACATCTTGCATATTTATGTGGGGTGGATTATGGGGTACAGAAACCTCTCCCATATTTATGGGGGCTGGATTAAGGGGTACAGAAACCTCCCATATTTATGGGGGTGGATTATAGGGTACAAAAACCTCTCCCATATTTATGTCGGGTGGATTATAGGGTACAGAAACCTCCCCCATATTTATGTGGGGTGGATTATGGGGTACAGAAACCTCTACCATATTTATGGGGGTGGATTATGGGGTACAAAAACCTCTGCCATATTTATGTGGGGTGGATTATAGGGTACAGAAACCTGTCCCAATTTATGTGGGTGGATAATGGGGTGCAGAAACCTCTCCCATAATTATGAGGGGTGGATTATGTGGTACAGAAACCTTTCCCAGATTTATGGGGGGTGGATTATGGGGTACAGAAACCTCTCCCATAATTATGGTGGGTGGATTATGGGGTACAGAAAACTTTCCCATATTTATGGGGTACAGAAACCTCTCCCATATTTATGTGGGGTGGATTATGGGGTACTAAAACCTCTCCCATATTTATGTCGGGTGGATTATGGGGTACAGAAACCTCTCCCATATTCATGGGGGGTGGATTAAGGGGTACAGAAACCTCTCCCATATTTACTGGGGGTGGATTATAAGTGCAAAACTCTCCCCCATATTTACATGTCGAATTGGATTATGTACAGAAACCTCTCCCATATTTATTGAGGTGGATTAAGAGTACAGAAACCTCTCTCCCATATTTAGGGGGTGGATTATGGGTGCGAAACCTCTCCCATATTTATGTCGGGTGGGTTATGGGTACAGAAACATCTCAAATATTTATGTGGGGTGAATTATGGGGTACAGAAACCTCTCCCATATTTATGGGGGAGGATTATGGGGTACAGAAAACTCTCCCATATTTATGTCGGGTGGATTATGGGGTACAGAAACCTCTCCCATATTTATGTGGGGTGGATTATGGGGTACAGAAACCTCTCCCATATTTATGGGGGGTGGATTAAGGGGTACAAGGACCTCTCCCATATTTATGGGGGGTGGGTTATGGGGTACAGAAATCTCCCATATTAATGTCAGGGTGGATTATGGGGTACAGAACCTCTCCCATATTTGTCGGGTGGATTATGGGGTACAGAAACCTCTCCATATTTATGTTGGGTGGATTATGGGGTACAAGAAACCATTCCCATATTTATGTCGGGTAGTTATGGGGTACTTGAAACTCTCCCCATATTTATGTCAGGTGGATTATGGGTGCAGAAACCTCTCCCATATTTATGGGGCGTTGATTAAGGGGTACAGAAACCCCTCCCATATTTATGTGGGGTGGATTATGGGGTACAGAAACCTCTCCCATATTTATGTGGGGTGGATTATGGGGTACAGAAACCTCTCCCATATTTATGTCGGGTGGATTATTGGGTACAGAAAACTCTCCCATATTTATGTCGGGTGGTTTATGGGGTACAGAAACCTCTCCCATATTTATGTGGGGTGGATTATGGGTTACAGAAACCTCTCCCATATTTATGGGGGGTGGATTAAGGGGTACAAGGACCTCTCCCATATATATGGGGGGTGGGTTATGGGGTACAGAAATCTCTCCCATATTTATGTCGGGTGGATTATGGGGTACAGAAACCTCTCCCATATTTATGTCGGGTGGATTATGGGGTACAGAAACCTCTCCCATATTTATGTCGGGTGGATTATAGGGTACAGAAACTTCTCCCATATTTATGTGGGGTGGATTTTGGGGTACAGAAACCTCTCCCATATTTATGGGGGGTGGATTATGGGGTACAGAAACCTCTCCCATATGTATGTCGGGTGGATTATGGGGTACAGAAATCTCTCCCATATTTATGGGGGGTGGATTAAGGGTTACAGAAACCTCTCCCATATATATGGGGGTGGATTAAGGGGTAGAGAAACCTCTCCAATATTTATGGTGGATGGGTTATGGGGTACAGAAACCTCTCCCATATTTATGTCGGGAGGACAATGGGGTACAGAAACCTCTCCCATATTTATGGTGGGTGGATTATGGGGTACAGAAACCTCTCCCATATTTATGGGGGGTGGATTAAGGGGTACAAGGACCTCTCCCATATTTATGGGGGGTGGATTATGGGGTAGAGAAAACTCTGCCATATTTATGTTGGGTGGATTATGGGGTACAGAAACCATTCCCATATTTATGTCAGGTGGATTATGGGGTATAGAAACCTCTCTACATATTTATGTCGGGTGGATTGCTGGGGTACAGAAACCTCTCCAATATTTATGGGGCGTTTATTATGGGGGTAAAACCTCTCCCATATTTATGTTGGGTGGATTATAGGTACAGAAAACTCTCCATATTTGTATGGGGAATTGGATTATAGGTACAGAAACCTCTCCCATATTTATGGGGGTGGATTAAGGGGGTACAAGGGCCTCTCCCATATTTATGGGGGGTTATGGGGTACAGAAATCTCTCCCATATTTATGTCAGGTGGATTATGGGGTACAGAAACCTCTCCCATATTTATGTTGGGTGGATTATAGGGCACAGAAACTTCTCCCATATTTATGTGGGGTGGATTATGGGGTACAGAAACCTCTCCCATATTTATGTTGGGTGGATTATGGGGTACAGAAACCTCTCCCATATTTATGTCGGGTGGATTATGGGGTACAGAAATCTCTCCCATATTTATGTTGGGTGGATTATGGGGTACAGAAACCTCTCCCATATTTATGTCGGGTGGATTATGGGGTATAGAAACCTCTCCCATATTTATGTCGGGTGGATTATGGGGTACAGAAACCTCTCCCCTATTTATGGGGCGTGGATTATGGGGTAAAGAAACCTCTCCCATATTTATGTCGGGTGGATTATAGGGTACAGAAAATTCTCCCATATTTATGTGGGGTGGATTATGGGGTACAGAAACCTCTCCCATATTTATGGGGGGTGAATTATGGGGTAGAGAAACCTCTCCCATATTTATGTGGGTTGGATTATGGGGTACAGAAACCTCTCCCATATTTATGTAGGGTGGATTATGTGGTACAGAAACCTCTCCCATATTTATGTTGGGTGGATTATGGGGTACGGAAAACTCTCCCACATTTATGTCGGGTGGATTATGGGGTATAGAAACCTCTCCCATATTTATATCGGGTGGATTATGGGGTACAGAAACCTCTCCCATATTTATGTCGGGTGAATTATGGGGTACAGAAACCTCTCCCATATTCATGGGGGGTGGATTAAGGGGTAAAGAAACCTCTCCCATATTTATGTGGGTGGATTATGGGGTACTAAAACCTCTCCCATATTTATAGCGGGTGGATAAAGCGGTACAGAAACCTCTCCCATATTTATTGGGGTTGGATTAAGGGGAACAGAAACCTCTCCCATATTTAGGGGGGGTGGATTATGGGGTGCAGAAATCTCTCCCATATTTATGTCGGGTGGGTTATGGGTACAGAAACATCTCCCATATTTATGTGGGGTGGATTATGGGGTACAGAAACCTCTCCCATATTTATGGGGGGTGGATTATGGGGTACAGAAACCTCTCCCATTTTTATGGGGGGTGGATTATGGGGTACAGAAAACTCTCCCATATTTATGTCGGGTGGATTATGGGGTACAGAAACATCTCCCATATTAATGTGGGGTAGATTATGGGGTACAGAAACCACTCCCATATTTATGGGGGGTGGATTATGGGGTACAGGACCTCCTCTGCCATATTTGGGGGTTGGATTAAGGGGTAGAACCCTCTCCCATATTTATGGGGGTGGATTATAAGTGCAAAATCTCTCCCATATTTATGTCGGGTTGATTATGGGGTACAGAAACCTCTCCCATATTTGTGTCGGGTGGATTATGGGGTAGAGAAACCTCTCCCATATTTATGGGGGGTGGATTATGGGGTACAGAAACCTCTCCCATATTTATGTCGGGTGGATTATAGGGCACAGAAGCCTCTCCCATATTTATGTGGGGTGGATTATGGGGTACAGAAACGTCTCCCATATTTATATGGGGTGGATTGTGGGGTACAGAAACCTCTCCCATATTTATGTCGGGTGGATTATAGGTCACAGAAGCCTCTCCCATATTTATGTGGGGTGGATTATGGGGTAAAGAAACATCTCCCATATTTATGGGGTGTGGATTATGGGGTACAGAACCCTCTCCCATATTTATGGGGGGTGGATATGAAATTTGAAACCTCTTCCCCATATATGAGGATGGATTATGGGGTACAGAAACCTCTCCCATATTTATGTGGGGTACAGATATGGGGTACAGAACCCTTTCCCTCTTTATGTCGTTGGTTATGGGGTTACAGAAACCTCTGTCATAATTATGTTGGTGGATATGGTACAAGACCTCTCCCATATTTGTAGAGTGGATTATAGGTACCCAAACCTCTCCCCTGTTATGGGGGTTGGATTAAGGAGTACGAGCCTCTCTCCCCATGTTGTGGGGGGTGGATTATAGATTTAAGAAAGCCTCCCATATTTATTTATGTGGGGTGGATTATGGGGTACAGAAACCTCTCCCAATTTATTTGGGGTGGATTATGCGGTACAGAAACCTCTCCCATATTTATGTGGGGTGGATTATGGGGTACAGAAACCTCTCCCATATTTATGTCGGGTGGATTATGGGGTACAGAAACCTCTCCCATATTTATGTGGGTGGATTATGGGGTACTAAAACCTCTCCCATATTTATGGCGGGTGGATAAAGCGGTACAGAAACCTCTCCCATATTTATTGGGGTTGGATTAAGGGGTACAGAAACCTCTCCCATATTTAGGGGGGTGGATTATGGGGTGCAGAAAACTCTCCCATATTTATGTCGGGTGGGTTATGGGTACAGAAACATCTCCCATATTTATGTGGGGTGGATAATGGGGTACAGAAACCTCTCCCATAATTATGGGGGGTGGATTATGGGGTACAGAAACCTTTCCCATAATTATGGGGGGTGGATTATGGGGTACAGAAACCTCTCCCATAATTTTGGTGGGTGGATTATGGGGTACAGAAACCTTTCCCATATTTATGGGGTACAGAAACCTCTCCCATATTAATGTGGGGTGTATTATGGGGTACAAAAACCTCTCCCATATTTATGGCGGGTGGATAAAGGGGTACAGAAACCTCTCCCATATTTATGGGGGTTGGATTAAGGCGTATAGAAACCTCTCCCATATTTATGTCGGGTGGATTATGGGGTACAAAAACCTCTCCCATATTTATGTGGGGTGGATTATGGGGTACAGAAACCTCTCCCATATTTATGGGGGGTAGATTAAGGGGTACAAGGTCCTCTCCCTTATTTATGGGGGGTGGGTTGTGGGGTACAGAAATCTCTCCCATATTTATGTCGGGTGGGTTATGGGGTACAGAAACCTCTCCCATATATATGTCGGGTGGATTATGGTGTACGTAAACCTCTCCCATATTTATGGGGGGTGGATTATGGGGTACAGAAACCTTTCCCACATTTATGTCGGGCGGATTATAGGGCACAGAAACTTCTCCGATATTTATGTGGGGTGGATTATGTGGTACAGAAACCTCTCCGATATTTATGTTGGGTGGATTATGGGGTACAGAAACCTCTCCCATATTTATGTCGGGTGGATTATGGGGTATAGAAACCTCTCCCATATTTATGTCGGGTGGATTATGGGGTACAGAAACCTCTCCCATATTTATGTCGGGTGGATTATGGGGTACAGAAACCTTTCCCATATTCATGGGGGGTGGATTAAGGGGTACAGAAACCTCTCCCATATTTATGTGGGTGGATTATGGGGTACTAAAACCTCTCCCATATTTATAGCGGGTGGATAAAGCGGTACAGAAACCTCTCCCATATTTATTGTGGTTGTATTAAGGGGAACAGAAACCTCTCCCATATTTAGGGGGGGTGGATTATGGGGTACAGAAACCTCTCCCATATTTATGTCGGGTGGTTTATAGGGCACAGAAACTTCTCCGATATTTATGTGGGGTGGATTATGGGGTATAGAAACCTCTACCATATTTATGGGGGATGGATTATGGTGTACAAAAACTCTGCCATATTTATGTGGGGTGGATTATGGGGTACAGAAACCTCTCCCAATTTATTTGGGGTGGATAATGGGGTACATAAACCTCTCCCATAATTATGGGGAGTGGATTATAGGGTACAGAAACCTTTCCCATATTTATGGGGGGTGGATTATGGGGTACAGAAACCTCTCCTATATTTATGTGGGGTGGATTATGGGGTACAGAAACCTCTCCCATATTTATGTCGGGTGGATTATGGGGTATAGAAACCTCTCCCATATTTATGTCGGGTGGATTATGGGGTACAGAAACCTCTCCCCTATTTATGGGGCGTGGATTATGGGGTAAAGAAACCTCTCCCATATTTATGTCGGGTGGATTATAGGGTACAGAAAATTCTCCCATATTTATGTGGGGTGGATTATGGGGTACAGAAACCTCTCCCATATTTATGGGGGGTGAATTATGGGGTAGAGAAACCTCTCCCATATTTATGTGGGTTGGATTATGGGGTACAGAAACCTCTCCCATATTTATGTAGGGTGGATTATGTGGTACAGAAACCTCTCCCATATTTATGTTGGGTGGATTATGGGGTACGGAAAACTCTCCCACATTTATGTCGGGTGGATTATGGGGTATAGAAACCTCTCCCATATTTATATCGGGTGGATTATGGGGTACAGAAACCTCTCCCATATTTATGTCGGGTGAATTATGGGGTACAGAAACCTCTCCCATATTCATGGGGGGTGGATTAAGGGGTAAAGAAACCTCTCCCATATTTATGTGGGTGGATTATGGGGTACTAAAACCTCTCCCATATTTATAGCGGGTGGATAAAGCGGTACAGAAACCTCTCCCATATTTATTGGGGTTGGATTAAGGGGAACAGAAACCTCTCCCAAATTTAGCGGGGGTGGATTATGGGGTGCAGAAACCTCTCCCATATTTATGTCGGGTGGGTTATGGGTACAGAAACATCTCCCATATTTATGTGGGGTGGATTAAGGGGTACAGAAACCTCTCCCATATATATGGGGGTGGATTATGGGGTACAGAAACCTTTCCCATATTTATGTCGGGTGGATTATAGGGTACAGAAACCTCCCCCATATTTATGTGGGGTGGATTATGGGGTACAGAAACCTCTACCATATTTATGGGAGGTGGATTATGGGGTACAAAAACCTCTGCCATATTTATGTGGGGTGGATTATGGGGTACAGAAACCTCTCCCAATTTATGTGGGGTGGATAATGGGGTACAGAAACCTCTCCCAT
>NW_024756502.1:0-46476 GCF_018991925.1 Homarus americanus | reverse complement strand
GTGTGTGTGTTGGTGATGATCTACGCTGCTTGTGGTCTACTCTAAAGTGGTAAGTACAGCCATCTTTGTTTTTATTTTCATTATAATATAAATAAAATTCTTAGAAAGTTTGTAAAGTGGAAGAAGTGGAAAAGTGGCAGGAGGTGAGGGGAGGGGGAGTGAGGGTGAGGGAGTGGGGGAGTAGAGTGAGGAGGGGAGGTAGAGGGAGGAGGGAGGAGGTGGAGGGGTTGGGGGTGGGAGGTGGGGAGTGGGAGGTGGGGAGTTGAGGTGGGAGGAGGGGTGGGTGGGGTGGGGGTGGGGTGGGGGGTGGGGGTGGGTGGGGGGTTGGGGGGTGGGGGTTGGGGGTTGGGGTTGGGGGGTGGGGTGGGGTGGGGGTGGGGTGGGGTGGGGTGGGTGGGGTGGGGGGTGGGGGGTGGGGGTGGGGGGTGGGGAGGGGGAGGGAGGTGGGGGGTGAGGTGGGGTGGGGTGGGGTGGTGGGGTGGGGGGGAGGTGAGGGGGGAGGTGGGGTAGGTGGGAGGTGGGGGGTGGGGGTGGGGGTGGGGGGTGGGGGTGGGGTGGGTGGGGGTGGGGGGTGGGGGGGTGGGGGTGGGGTGGGGGAGGGTGGGGGGGGGTGGGGGTGGGGGGGCAGGGGCGTGGGGTTGTTATGTGGTGTGACTTATGGTATGAATAGTGGGACCAACAGAAGGTGTAAAGAATGAGGGTAATTGTTGAGAGGTCCATCACCATCTTCTGTCTCTGTTAGGTTATTAGGATCTGTTAACCGTCCATCACCATCTTCTGTCTCTGTTAGGTTATTAGGATCAGTTAACCGTCCATCACCATCTTCTGTCTCTGTTAGGTTATTAGGATCTGTTAACCGTTCATCACCATCTTCTGTCTCTGTTAGGTTAGGATCTGTTAACCGTCCATCACCATCTTCTGTCTCTGTTAGGTTATTAGGATCTGTTAACCGTCCATCACCATCTTCTGTCTCTGTTAGGTTATCAGGATCGTTAAACACCATCACTATCTTCTGTCTCGTTAGGTTATTAGGATCAGTTAACCATCCATCACCATCTTCTGTCTCTGTTAGGTTATTAGGACTTTAACCGTCCATCACCATCTTCTGTCTCTGTTAGTTATTAGGATCTGTTAACCGTCCATCACCATCTTCTGTCTCTGTTAGGTTATTAGGATCTGTTAACCGTCCATCACCATCATCTGTCTCTGTTAGGTTATTAGGATCTGTTAACCGTCCATCACCATCTTCTGTCTCTGTTAGGTTATTAGGATCTGTTAACCGTCCATCACCATCTTCTGTCTCTGTTAGGTTATTAGGATCTGTTAACCGTCCATCACCATCTTCTGTCTCTGTTAGGTTATTAGGATCTGTTAACCGTCCATCACCATCTTCTGTCTCTGTTAGGTTATTAGGATCTGTTAACCGTCCATCACCATCTTCTGTCTCTGTTAGGTTATTAGGATCTGTTAACCGTCCATCACCATCTTCTGTCTCTGTTAGGTTATTAGATCTGTTAACCGTCCATCACTAATTTCTGTCTCTGTTAGGTTATTAGGATCTGTTAAATCGTCCATCACCATCTTCAGCCCTGTTAGGTTATCAGGATCTGTTGTCCATCATCACCATCTTCTGTCTTGTTAGGTTATTAGATCTGTTATTCATCACCATCTTCTGTCTCTGTTAGGTTATTAGGATCTGTTAACCGTTCATCACCATCCTCTGCCCTGTTAGGTTATTAGATCTGTTAACCGTCCATCACCATCTTCTGTCTCTCATAGGGTTATTAGGATCTGTTAACCGTCCATCACCATCTTCTGTCTCTGTTAGGTTATTAGAAATTGTTAACCGTCCATCACCATCTTCGTCTCGTTAGTTATTAGGATCTGTTAACCGTCCATCACCATCTTCTGTCTCTGTTAGGGTTATTAGGATCTGTTAACCGTCCATCACCATCCTCTGTCTCTGTTAGGGTTATCAGGACTGTTAACCGTCCATCACCATCTTCTGCCTTCGTTAGGTTATTAGGATCTGTTAACCGTCCATCACCATCTTCTGTCTCTGTTAGGTTATTAGATCTGTTAACCGGTCCACTACCATCCTCTGTCTCTGTTATAGGTTATTAGGATTCAGCTAACCGTCCATCACCATCTTCTGTCCTGTTAGGTTATTAGGATCGTTAACCGTCCATCACCATCCTCTCTGTCTCTGTTAGGTTATTAGGATCTGTTAACCGTCCATCACCATCTTCTGTCTCTGTTAGGTTATTAGGATCTGTTAACCGTCCATCACCATCTTCTGTCTCTGTTAGGTTATTAGGATCAGTTAACCGTCCATCACCATCCTCTGTCTCTGTTAGGTTATTAGGATCTGTTAACCGTCCATCACCATCTTCTGTCTCTGTTAGGTTATTAGGATCTGTTAACCGTCCATCACCATCTTCTGTCTCTGTTAGGTTATTAGGATCTGTTAACCGTCCATCACCATCTTCTGTCTCTGTTAGGTTATTAGGATCTGTTAACCGTCCATCACCATCTTCTGTCTCTGTTAGGTTATTAGGATCTGTTAACCGTCCATCGAATATCCCTCTGTCTCTCTGTTAGGTTATCAGATCTGTTAACCGTCCATCACCATCTTCTGTCTCTGTTAGGTTATTATTAGGATCTGTTAACCGTCCATCACCACCATCTTCTGTCTCTGTTAGGTTATTAGGGATCTGTTAACCGTCCATCACCATCCTTCTGTCTCTGTTAGGTTATTAGGATCTGTTAACCGTCCATCACCATCTTCTTGTCTCTGTTAGGTTATTAGGATCTGTTAACCGTCCATCACCATCTTCTGTCTCTGTTAGGTTATTAGGATCTGTTAACCGTCCATCACCATCTTCTGTCTCTGTTAGGTTATTAGGATCTGTTAACCGTCCATCACCATCTTCTGTCTCTGTTAGGTTATTAGGATCTGTTAACCGTCCATCACCATCTTCTGTCTCTGTTAGGTTATTAGGATCTGTTAACCGTCCATCACCATCCTCTGTCTCTGTTAGGTTATTAGGATCTGTTAACCATCCATCACCATCTTCTGTCTCTGTTAGGTTATTAGGATCTGTTAACCGTCCATCACGATCTTCTGTCTCTGTTAGGTTATCAGGATCTGTTAACCGTCCATCACGATCTTCTGTCTCTGTTAGGTTATTAGGATCTGTTAACCGTCCATCACCATCTTCTGTCTCTGTTAGGTTATCAGGATCTGTTAACCGTCCATCACCATCTTCTGTCTCTGTTAGGTTATCAGGATCAGTTAACCATTATTTTTATACTTATATTTGTGTTCCATTGACATATTTCCCGTGTGTAGTCATATCACACATTGCGGCTGTGTATGACGTCAATGTTCATATATTAATGGTGTACACAGGAGCGCCATCTGTGGGTAACGTTAGACAATACACAGGAGCGCCATCTGTGGGTAACCTTACACAATACACAGGAGCGCCATCTGTGGGTAACCTTACACAATACACAGGAGCGCCATCTGTGGGTAACCTTAGACAATACACAGGAGCGCCATCTGTGGGTAATCTTAGACAATACACAGGAGCGCCATCTGTGGGTAATCTTAGACAATATCAAGGCTGCTGTTGTTTAATACCTCGTAGACAGAGAGTGACTATGGCCCCGGGTCCAATACTTTGTTTGGGGTTCACAATATTGAAGTCTTTCTATTCTGGAGGTTATAATCTGTGTATATACTCGAATATATAGACGGATTGATGCACACCTCTACGCCCTCTCCATGTCGGGGAATCGAACACCTTGTACTGCCTTGATGCTCAGTAGCCGGCGGTACAGTATAGCCCTCCAGCCATCACAAGGCTATTAACACCTCTCTCTCTCTCTCTCTCTCTCTCTCTCTCTCTCTCTCTCTCTCTCTCTCCTGGTAAAAGTTAAAGAATTTCATGGCCTCAAAAGTAAATCTCACAGCTCCTAAGGCAACAACTGCTCTTAAGACTCACACTCGTTTTGTGTGTGTGTGTGTGAGTGTGTGTGTGTGTGTGTGTGTGTGTGTGTGCGCGAGGTTGAGAGAGCTTACATGTAACCTAACAGCTTCTTCCCTCCCTCCCTCCTCTCGCTACAGCTGGTATTATTGTTGTCAAGAGTCGTGAATGTTGACACTCGTGGCGCCTCTACCCCGTCGTGTTCCGGGAAGGAGGGAAGGAAGAGGAGGGAAGAAAGAGGAGGGAAGGGAGAGGAAGGGATGGAGAGAAGGGAGAGGAAGAGACGAAAGGAAGAGAGAGGAAGAAACGGAGGGAAAAAGAGGGAGAGACGGAGGGATGGGAGAGGAAGGGATGGAGAGAAGGGAGAGGAAGAGACGAAGGGAAGGGAGAGAAAGAGGTAGAGGGAAGGGGAAGGCGAGACGGAGGAGAAGACAGGAAACAACAGGTAAACAAACAGGTAAAGAGAAAGAGGTAACCAAGCAACAGGTAAACAAACAAAGAGATAAACAAACAGGCGGCGTCATTCTTCCCTTCTGTTGTTTACGTGAACCTGTTATAACCTTCACTACTACCACTACTACCATTACTTCTACTACCACTACTACTACTACTACCACGTCAAAGTACTGTTAGTTAAATTGTCTCCCTGAACCATAGTTGGGAGGATGGCGTGACCTGACTTGACCTGACTCCCATAAAGGATGACTCGGGTGGAAAATCTCTTACATAACATATATATAATTTGTAAATACATGTTAAAGCAGTGACCACGAACCAGTAGGCTTAGGTAGATATGACGTCACCAGAGGAACCACGAACCAGTAGGCTTAGGTAGATATAACGTCACCAGAGAAACTACGTCCTATTGGCTTAGGTAGATGTGACGTCACCAGAGGAACCACGAACCATTGGCTTAGGTAAATGTGACGTCACCAGAGGAACCACGAACCATTGGCTTAGGTAGATGTGACGTCACCAGAGAAACTACGTCCTATTGGCTTAGGTAGATGTGACGTCACCAGAGGAACCACGAACCAGTAGACTTAGGTAGATGTGACGTCACCAGAGGAACCACGAACCAGTAGGCTTAGGTGGATATAACGTCACCAGATGGAGGGAGGGATGAGAGGGAGGGAGCAAGGAAGGGAGAAGTGAGGCAGAGAAGGAGGGAAGTAAGGAGAGGGAGAGTTGGGTTGGGTTACGTTGGGTTACGCTATTTTACGCTAGATTAAGTTTGGTTAGGTTGGGTTAGGTTGGGTTACGCTATTTTACGCTAGATTAAGTTTGGTTACGTTGGGTTAGGTTGGGTTACGCTATTTTACGCTAGATTAAGTTTGGTTAGGTTGGGTTAGGTTGGGTTAGGTTGGGTTACGCTATTTTACGCTAGATTAAGTTAGGTTAGGTTTGGTTAGGTTAGGTTAAGTTAAATATACCTGGACATACATCTGAACCCCCACTTTTGACTCAGGTTTTAGAACAGATGAAGAACATTTGTGGGAACAATGTATCAAAGGTGGCTGACAGACAGACAGACAGACAGATAGGCAAAGACCGAGAGGTAGACAGAGAGACACAGAGACAGACAGACAGACGCTGGGGAGACGAGAGCATATTAGAAGAACTTGATTTAATTTATTTGGAAAGAATTTTCTTATTAAAATCAAATGTTGTGGAAGTTTACCTGTGATATTAAAACTAGCCAGAGACAGAGAGAGGCAGAGAGAGACAGAGACAGACAGGCAAACAGACAGACAGACTTACACAAAAGACACGAGGTGATGGTAGTGGAATTTAATAGAAAAATTGTGTAGCGTCGTATGCATGTGAGGGGTTAGCTCATAAGGGACTCTCTGTCACACACACACACACACACACATCCACACACACACACACATCCACACACACACACACACACACACACACACACACACACACACACACATCCACACACACACACACACACACACATCCACACACACACACACATCCACACACACACACACACACACACACACACATCCATCTCTCTCCCCAGGCTGGTAGACACAATAAACCCTACGGGGTCGTCCTGCCGCGTTTCACTATTTACACCACTTAATGTCAAGATTATTCGTCGCATTGAGTAAATATTAAAGAGTAAACAATACAGTTATACATTGTAAACGCTAAATGATGTAGTGATGGTGGTGGTTGTTGTGATGATGGTGATGATGGTAGTGGTGGTGGTGATGATGGTAGTGGTGGTGGTGATGATGGTAGTGGTGGTGGTGATGATGGTGTGGTGGTAGGTGATGGTAGTGGTGGTGGTGGTGATGATGGTAGTGGTGATGGCAGGATGATGGTGGTGGTGGTGGTGATGATAGTGGTGGTGGTGGTGGTGAGGATGGTGGGGTGGGTGGTGGTGGATGATGGTAGTGGTGGTGGTGGTGGTGATGATGGTAGTGGTGGTGGGTGATGATGGTGGTGGTGGTGGTGGTGATGGTAGTGGTGGTGATGATGATGGTGATGGTGGTGATGATGGTGGTGGCTAAGCAGATGGTGGTGATGATGGTAGTGGTAGGTGATGATGGTAGTGGTGATGGTGATGATGATGGTAGTGGTGGTGGTGATGGTAGATGGTGGCGATGATGGTAGTGGTGGTGGTGATGATGGTAGTGGTGGTGGTGATGATGGTAGTGGTGATGGTGATGATGGTAGTGATGGTGATGATAGATAGTGGTGGTGGTGATGATGGTAGTGATGGTGGTGATGATGGTAGTGGTGGTGGTGATGATGGTAGTGGTGGTGGTGGTGATGGTAGTGGTGGTGGTGGTGATGGTAGTGGTGGTGATGATGGTAGCTGTGGTGGTGATGGTGATGGTGGTGTTCTTATTATTGTGTACTTGTTGTTGTAGGCTGTATGATGACGTGTGACTGTATGATGACGTGTGACTGTATGATGACGTGTGACTGTATGATGACGTGTGACCGTATGATGACGTGTGACTGTATGATGACGTGGTGGGAGGGAATTACCTGATATGATGTAGGTAATTAGTCTCTGCCTCACCAAGATGTTCCCTTAATGAGGTTCCTAGTTGTTAATTACTCTCCAGCGACGAGCACATACCAGCATAGAGTGGTGGTGGTGGTGGAGGAACGGGAGAAGGAGGAGGAGAAGGAGGGGGAGGAGAAGGAGGGGGAGGAGAAGGAGGGGGAGGAGAAGGAGGGAAGAGTAAGGGGGAGGAAGTATTTCTGGCAACGTCGTGGTAATATGATAAGAAAATTGAGAGCTAAAGATGTCCCCTGGTGAGTGTCTGATTATGTACACGCACACGCACACACACACACACACACACACACACACACACACACACACACACACACACACACACACCTAATCAAAAACATAAATATACACTCTCAACCATTTACACAGTACCATTTACAATACTCATTACATGTTCAATTCATTTACAAACATCATTTACAACACCATTTACACAGTAAATTTTACAACAATTCATTTACTAAATTCTTTACAACAATTCATTTACAACACCATTTACAACATCATTTACAACACCATTTTTACACAGTACCTTTATAACACCATATTTACATTGTGCACCCTTTACAACACCATTTACAACACTATTTACAATATCATTTACAACACTATTTACACAGTAAATTCTTTTACAACACTATTTACACAGTACCCTTTACAACACCATTTACACAGTACCCTTTACAACACCATTTACAACACCATTTACAACACCATTTACAACACCATTTACAACCTATTCCATTACCATTCATAATTCATTTTCCTCTCTTGGTATTTTAGTAAACAATTAATATTCGAGAAAAAATAAATAAAGTTTTTGGGTTGGATTAAATTTCGTTCTTCTCGTCGCCATTAATTTATCATTGATTTATTTTATGGCCTGAGTAAATGAGGGTAAAGGTCGCCTAGGAGGAGGTCAAAGGTCAATGTTGGGATAAAGAGGAAAGGGGAGAGGGAGGGAGTGAGATTGAGGGGTGTGGGGGAAGGGAGAGGGACGGGTGACAAGGAGGGATGAGAGGGAAGGGAAAAGGGACGGGGAAGAGGGATGGATGAGAGGGAGAGATGGGAGGGTGGGGGTGAGAGGGAGGAAGGCTGTGTGAAGTGTGGTAGACTCTCTCTCTCTCTCTCTCTCTCTCTCTCTCTCTCAGCAGACGACAAAGACATAATTCAGTGATCTTATCAACCACCCCATTCCCTCCCTACGTCAGGTCATATTATATCCCTGTGTTTATAATTACTGACGGAGTAACTGACGAGGGTGTGTATATGACTGATGAAGGAGGATGGGAGGAAGACCGAGGAAAAGATCTTATAGTCACGTTGTCTTGAGAAGTATCCCCATCTTGCTCCGTCGCCCTGAGCAAATGTGAGGTAAGAATGAGCAAGAGATCCACAGCCTTATCTTAATGACGTGTGGTGGTGAGAGCAACAAGCTATTCTTATTACTACTTATTATCTCCTCCGTCCAGGCCCTCGATACACCACCCCTCCCCTCCCCCTCCCCTTCTTTCTCCCCCTCCTCCCCCTCCTCCTCGCTTTAACCCATACACAGAAGGAGTCCTCGCTACCATTCCCATCGTGTATACAATAGAGACTCCTTCAGTATCCTTCCTCTATATGACTCCCGTGAACACTTAGAAGGATTCCTCTGTCTATAATCCCTATAAGGAACTCCACAAAGACGACCAGGTACATTATTTACCTTTTAAAGCAACGCAGTTAATTAGGACAATGAGATTTATTGATTCGACTTTATCATTGACTGGCAACCTTACATCACTCAGGGTATAACTATTATATATTATGTATTAACTATAAGCTTTCGTCTATAACCTAATCACGTATAATAAATAAATAGATTATATATTATTAGACACTTCCACTTGATATGAAAAACAATAATTACGTAAATATAAATAAAGAAGAATTATAAACGTGAAATAAATAATAAGGGAAAGTAAATTCAACTTTTCTTCCTCGTAAAGCTCGTCACACACACACACACACACACACACACACACACACACACACACACACACACACACACACACACGCACACACACACACACAGCTTAAGCTCAGGAGAAACACGAGAGGCGACGTTAAGCCAACACCAAGAAAAAAGGGGACAGAACGAATACTGTCAGTGACTTAACTTGTTGGTGGCAGCGTCTTGTTTATTTACAAAGATTCAGTACTTTAGTGTTGTCTCGTAACTGGTGCTAAGTGAGTGTATCTAGTTAAGGTAGAGTCTCAGTGTAATATACTTGTTACAGTGTTTATTATTTTGTTATGTGAGTTAAAATAATCACTTGGAGTCACTTTACAACTGCAGTTACGAAAAGAAAATCAACCTATGAACATCTTAGAATCTGGAGTCTAGTCGCAAGTCAGGAGTTGCTGGCAGTGGTCATAGCGAGTCAGTCACGACCACACAAACATGGTTACTGGCTGGCTGAGTCTACTTCTAACTTCACATTAACAAGAGCCATCCTGACGCCACAAGTTTATGGGGGAAAAAATAACAAGAAAATCTATTGTAGAGATGTTTTGAAGACAGTCCCTCTCTCTCCCGCCATTAGTAACTTGGTGAGGCTGATTCTTAGTGGCTGGAGTACTGTTGTGAGGTGAGGGGGTTTTGTTACCCCGGCTGGTCTGGTGATCGGTGAGGAGAGGGAATAAGGGGTGAGGGGAGGGAACGAGGGGATGGTGGGAGGGAACGAGGGATGGGGAGGGAACGAGGGTAGGAGAGGGAATGAGGGTGGGGAGGAGCAATGGGGTAGAGGGTGCGAGGGATGGGGATGGAAACGATGGGGGAGGAGGGAGAAGAGAGAGAGAAACTTCAGGTAGAAATACATACATACATACAGACAGGACATACAATGGTTGCCCCTCGTGTACGAAGATGGCCGGGCCCAAGGGCCACCTCGGCGTGAATTTGTTTAAAGTGTAGAAGCTGTCGCCAACACAACAACTACACCCTGAGTTAACGAGCTGCATGACCCGGTGTTTAAGGTGTAGAAGCTGTCGCCAACACAACAACCACACCCTGAGTTAACGAGCTGCATGACCCAGTGTTTAAAGTGTAGAAGCTGTCGCCAACACAACAACTACACCCTGAGTTAACGAGCTGCATGACCCAGTGTTTAAGGTGTAGAAGCTGTCGCCAACACAACAACCACACCCTGAGTTAACAAGCTGCATGACCCAGTGTTTAAAGTGTAGAAGCTGTCGCCAACACAACAACTACACCCTGAGTTAACGAGCTGCATGACCCGGTGTTTAAGGAGTAGCAGCTGTCACCAACACAACAACCACACCCCGAGTTAACGAGCTGCATGACCCAGTGTTTAAAGGTAGAAGCTGTCGCCAACACAACAACCACACCCCTGAGTTAACGAGTTGCATGACCCAGTGTTTGCAGAAGCTGTCGCCAACACAACAACCACACCCTGAGCGAATGAGTGCTGCATGACCCAGTGTTTAAGGTGAAGAAGCCGTCGCCAACACAGCAACCACACCCTGAGTTAACGAGTTGCATGACCCAGTGTTTAAGGTGTTGAAGCTGTCACCAACACAACAACCACACCCTGAGTTAACGAGTTGCATGACCCAGTGTCAAGGAATAGTCCGAGAAGACCGGACAACTTGCCAACTGCACTGGCTAACCATTACCCCGAAACACGATCCGCAAATCGATTAACATCCAGGTTCCCAATTACTCCTAGGTAGACAAAGGCAAATGGCGTAAAGAAACTGGCCCATAGTTTCACGGACAGTTTCCCTTAAGTCTGTGCGTTAAGTCTTCATCATCACTGTAGTCAAGACTTATCTGGCGGGTCAATCAGCCTGGCCACGCAATCAACTCCCAAAATGGGGTCCAATTTTTACACAGAGACGCGACTAGAGGTAATTAACTTATCTTTATACTCAGTTACGAGGAGTTAGCGCCGTAAATTTCCTTCACCTCTCCTCCTGAACCACGAACCCCTGAGAAATTCAGACTCGTGAACCCGAAGCAGTAGACTGAAACATTATTCTGTCCATAAATACTTCGGGTTCATGAATCTGGTGGGGTTCGGTGGTTCGGAGGGAGAAGTGAATGGACTTAAGTAGTTAATTATACATTGTGTGAGCCTCCAAGAATCCTAACCTTACGTTGTATATAAAATAAACAAGATAATAAGAACCAGCAACGTCAATCCACACTTCTCGCGGCATCACAAGACTGACAGAATAGAGAACAACTGATCTGATATTTCCCTACGCTGTGACCTGAGATAGAGAGATTATACAACTCACATACACTTAAGACCCCTCACACCACACTTCCCCAAGACCCCTCACACGACACTTAAGACCCCTCACACGACACTTCCCCAACACCCCTCACATGACACTTCCTCAAGACCCCTCACACGACACTTCCTCAAGACCCCTCACACTACACTTCCCCAAGACCCTCACATGACACTTCCTCAAGACCCCTCACATGACACTTCCCCAAGACCCCTCACATGACACTTCTCAAGACCTCATATGACACTTCCACAAGACCCTCACACGACACTTCTCAAGACCTCACGACACTTCCTAAGACCTCACACGACAATTTCAAAACTCCTCACATAACGACACTTCCTGACCCTCACACGATACTTCCTCAAGACCTCACATGACACTTCCTCAAGACCCTTACATGATACCTACAAGACCCCTACACGACACTTCCTCAAGACCACACGATACACTTCCTTGGAAGACTTCACACGACACTTCCCAAAAACTTCAATGACACTTCCCCAAGACCCTCACACGACACTCCTCAAGACTTCATATGACACTGACTCAAGACCCTTTTACATGACACTTCCATAAGATCTCTCATTAATGACACTTCCTCAAGACCTCACACGACACTCAAGAATTGCCACGACACTTCCTCAAGACCTCACACGACACTCAAGACCTCATACGACACTCCTCAAGACTTTACACGATACTTAAGACCCCTCACACCACACTTCCCCAAGACCCCTCACACGACACTTAAGACCCCTCACACCACACTTCCCCAAGACCCCTCACACGACACTTAAGACCCCTCACACCACACTTCCCCAAGACCCCTTACATGACACTTCCTCAAGACCCCTCACACGACACTTCCCCAAGACCCTCACACGACACTTCCCCAAGACCCTCACACGACACTTCCTCAAGACCCCTCACACGACACTTCAAGACCCTCACATGACACTTCCCCAAGACCCCTCACATGACACTTCCTCTTCTCGTAAATATTCGTAAAACGAGAACATGTCGACCCTTCTAGCTTACCTGTACCGTCTTGAGGTAATTTCTCCTTCATTTTCAGTCATTCACTTTACGTCATTCAAGACATTCTCAGGATGAAATTACCGAGAAGGATTTAATCTCTCGTTCACAGCGTCTTCCTGAGCCAGCCTTCAACCCAGTAGTTTTCCCTCTAAGATTAATGCAGGTTTGGGGGAAGTTAAGGTCATGACACAGGTCGGGTTTGGTTAGGTTAAGTCATGGGGAGGTTAGGTTACGTTGTTGTTAGGTTACGTTGTGGTTAAGTTAGGTTACGTTGTTGTTAGGTTAGGTTACGTTGTGGTTAGGTTAGGTTACGTTGTGGTTAGGTTAGGTTACGTTGTTGTTAGGTTAGGTTACGTTGTTGTTAGGTTAGGTTACGTTGTTGTTAGGTTAGGTTACGTTGTTGTTAGGTTAGGTTACGTTGTGGTTAGTTTTGATTACGTTTAATTCACTTAATAATAACTCAAAAATTCATGCTGACATACACTCAACATTCACCCTAAGATTCACTCAACATTCACCCTAAAATTCACTCAACATTCACGCTAAAATTCACTCAACATTCACGCTAAAATTCACTCAACATTCACCTGATATTTGTCCTTACCATTCACCAGCAGGACCCAACAGCTGATAAGAATGTTAGGACATTCTGGTACACACGACTGGTCCTCTTATCGTGGTGTGTGTGTGTGTGTGTGTGTGTGTGTGTGTGTGTGTGTGTGTGTGTGTGTGTGTGTGCAGGTTTCTATGGATTTAAGATTGTAGTGTTTGTTTATTCTCTGGCCACACACACACGCACATTATTAATACACACACACACGAAGGAGTTATGGCCTTGTGGTGAAGAGAGATGAGGTGAGAAGAGCAAGAGGGGAAGAAGGAGGAGAAGAAGATGAAGAACAAAAGGGAGAGAGAGACATGAGGTGAGAGAGAGGAGAGAGAGACATGAGGTGAGAGAGAGGAGAGAGAAGATAAACTTACAGTGAGGGAAGAGTATAAGGGAACTAAGGTCCGCGGAAGACGAAGATTAGAAGATGGAAGAAGAGAAGAAGATGGAAGAAGAAGAAGAAGATGGAAGAAGAAGAAGAAGATGGAAGAAGAAGAAGAAGAAGATGGAAGAAGAAGAAGAAGAAGATGGAAGAAGAAGAAGAAGATGGAAGAAGAGAAGAAGAAGATGGAAGAAGAAGAATAGAAGATGGAAGAAGAAGAAGAAGAAGATGGAAGAAGAAGAAGAAGAAGATGGAAGAAGAAGAAGAAGATGGAAGAAGAAGAAGAAGAAGATGGAAGAAGAAGAAGAAGAAGATGGAAGAAGAAGAAGAAGAAGATGGAAGAAGAAGAAGAAGAAGATGGAAGAAGAAGAATAGAAGATGGAAGAAGATAAAGAAGAAATCACACGATGCCAGACTTACAAAGGAAGTTTTCTTATCTCTTGGGAACCAGTTATGTCTCTCTTCTCTATGTTCTTGATCTGTTCTTTTTATTATTCCTCGGATTATCACCGTATTTCATCCCCTTCCTTCACTCTACAGGAATATTCACCACTCTATATGATTTATGGTCCTGCCTGACAATTTATTCCCGCGTGACATGACAGCGTAACATGACAGTTTACAGTCGTAATATATTTCCTTCATGTCTCAGCCAATCACTAATATCTGTGAGAGCATCAAATCACTTCTTCATTTCAATTTTAAACTATAAATGGTTTATATCCTTGACCTTTTAAACAAATTTACGGTTCTATTTTTTTGTTATGTGCGTTTTGGTGGATGGGAACTAACGTGAAATACCACATTGCTGAACGTCCTGTGTGTTGGAGGTATTGCGTTAGTTCACATCCTCCACACGTCACCAAATAAAACTCGTCCATTGTATGTAATTAAAGTCAATTTTATGTTTTTGTTTCCACTAGAACTTTCATAAATAAGAACATAAGAACATAAGAATGGAGGAAACTGCAGCGGGCCTATTGGCCCATACTGGGCAGTCCCGTTTATACCCAACCCCTATTGCTCATATGAGCATCCAACCTATGTTTGAAGCAATTCAGCGTATTCGAGTTAATGATGATATTTGGTAACTTGTTCCCATTCATCTACTCTGTTCAAACCACGCCACCTATTTACGCCTCAAATCTAAATTTCTGCTCCATCAGAAAACCATTGTTACGAGTTCGCTCCTCGGTTGGATAATCGGAGTACCAGAATGTCCCTTTGTTTAGCCCTGCCTTCCACTTATACACCCTATCAGGTCGCCCCTCGCTCTACGTCTCAAGGACATGCACCAAGATGCTTTAACCTGTCTCTATGTTCAAGGTTCCTAATGCCCGCGATTAGTCTTGTCATTCTCTCCTAAATTCTTTCCAAGGATTCTACATCCATTCTGTAAATACGGTGATCTAGAACTGAACTATGTAATCCAGGTGGTCTCACAAGAGCAAGATATGTCAAAGAGATGACTCATTAGTCTTGTAATCAATACCTTTTGTGGCGAACCCAAGTACTTTTATTAGCCTTGTTATGAGCAAAACACATTGTTTACTTGGCTATGTCTCCGCTTTATCATTATTCTAAATCTCTCTCTCGCAGTCGGATTTCTATAAATGTTGTTCATCTGGTATCTGGTTTCCTATTTACATCTCCTATACTGAGTAATTTCTTTACATTTGTTTACGTTGAATTTCATCTGCCGCCTTTTTTCAGACCATTTCGAAAAAATTTGTTTAGATTCCTAAAAGTTTTTGTTGTGAAGTCCGCCAGATTTGATAACACGTCCTATTTTAGTGCTTGAATAGCAAATTTACTTATGTTGCTGTCTATGTTAGATATCGCGTCATGGTGTATATAATAAATAATAACGGTCCAAGACTGAGCCCTGGGGTTCCATTTGTGACGTTCAAATGGACTTATGCCTTATCAAACCACCATTGCTCTCATCCGTAACCACGCCCTAATCTACTAAGGATGTCACCTTTTGATGCCAGCGAGCTTCATCTTTCAAATTAGTCTTTCGTGGGGGTATTCCTGACGAAGGCTGCCGGAAGTCGATATACTACACTAATCAGCCCTCGTCCACTGATTCGAAAACTGATGAAAAGAATGTTAATAGATTAGTTAGGCAAGAACGTCCGCTTGTGAAGCCATGCTGGGAATCATTGACCAATCGGTGCTTCTCCAGGTGATTTCGAATAGAGTTTGAAATGATTGCTTCCAGTAATTTGCCTACTATTGATGTTAGACTGATTGGGCGGTAGTTAGAGGATAGTGATCTATCCCCTTCTTGAAAATCGGTATTACATTCGCTATCCTCCAGGATTCTGGTACTACACCTGTTTTTAAGGACATGTTAAACAACTTTGCTAAGGGCATACTAAGCTCTTTCTTACATTCCTTTAATACTCTGGCAAATATCTCATCGGGACCAGGTGACTTATTAGGCTTTAGTTTGTCTATTTGCTTACTAACATCGTTACTAGTCACTATTATCTCACTTAATTTGTTTTCTTCACTATCTCTGAATAGAGTCGGTGCCTCCGGTATCATGTTTAAATTTTCGGTGGTGAAAACTGTTGAAAAATATTTATTCAGATTATTGCTCATTTCTGCATCGTTATCGGTTAGCTCGCCGGTATCCGACCGTATTGGTCCAATCTTTTCTCGTGTTATAGTTTGATACATTTGGTAGAATCCTTTGGGGTTTGTCTTCGCCTCCCTTGCTATCCTTACCTCATTATTCCTCTTGCTTTCCTTATCTCGGTTTTAACCCTACTGCCAATACCTATAATAATCCCGAGGTAATTTCGCCACGATTTATCCTTCTACCTATAGCCTTCCTTTGGCCAATGATGTTCTTTAAATAATTATTTATCCATTTAGGGTCATTGTTGTCTGATCTGAGTTTTTTGTATGGTATGTTCTGCCTTTGTGCATTAAGTAACTCATTATTTAAATTGTCGTGGAACTCGGCAATCTCAGATCTCGTTATCAGGTCGTGTCATCTGTCAGGTTCACGGCCAAGCGCGACACCCCTCTCTCAGCTGCCTCTTTAAACTGTCAAAGTTTGCCCTTCTGAAATCTGGTACTTTAGTGGAATTTTCCTTCGTCTGCCTGAAAATCTAACTGAATCTAATTTCTTTGTGATCGCTGTTTGCAAGTTCGTTCCTACCTCGAACATTGCTAATGAGATTTTCTCTGTTCGACAGAACTAAATCCAGTATATTATTACCCCGTGTGGGTTCGGTTATATGTTGACTTAGGAAACAGTCCTGGATCGTCTCGAGAAAATCCTCTGATTCTAAGTTACCCGTAAGGTCAGTCCAATCTATTTGGCCAAGGTTAAAGTCGCCTACTATACAGACTTTGTTGTGTGTGGAAGCCCTGCGCATTTCATCCCAGATAAGTCGCTCATTGACGCTATCAAGATTGGGGGGTCTATATATTACTCCTGTGAAAGTCTTGGTGTTTTTTCTTGTCCAAACAACTCTTGATGACAACTGAGGAAACTGAGGGAGGCGAGGGGATGTTTTATTTCCCTTTACCACCAACACAACAACTAGTTTCCCTCAGATATGTTACAAACTTGTGTTCAAAGTTTAGAGTTCACACACACACACACACACACACATGTCACACACACACACACACACATGATAAGATAAAGCTCACAATACGCGTGTGAGGACGGCCGCGTATTTACACTAGGACGAACTCAGTAATTATCGCACAGCGGGCCAGTAAAACCTACCAAAGGGGTCGACCATTAATTTCCTGCTGCGGTGGCGGTGTTGTTGTCTACCGCGATGCAATTACTGCCCAGCTAACGACCCTCATCCAACACGATATCCTCACCTTACCCGTCAACCACCGTATTGTTGACTACTGTAACTTCATCTGGTGATATCTTAAAGTCTCTTAAAATAATGGTAACATCTTATATCTTCCGGTTTTATATGTTATCGTTTTGTTTTGTTTTCTTTATCAATTGTTTTTGTTGACAGTTACCAAGTACAGTTCACTAGAGTCTTATTATTTACAACAGATAATTTTATAAGATTTAAGAAGTTATCTAGAGGTAACAGAGTACCAACTTGGGGCTGACAGAAGTACCAACCTAAATTGGGGGAGGGGGACGCTGACAGGAATACCAACCTAGGGAGGGGGGGGGGTGACAGGAGTACCAACCTGTGGAGGACGGGGCTGACAGGAGTACCAACCAGACCGAGGCAGCACCGTGGGTCCTAACTCACCTGTGGACAAATGAAAAGTTTATTTAATCTTTTTGTTTATCTTAATGAGTTGTGGCGGACAAGGTGATGTGTGACACCTGACCTAACACACAGATAGATAGCCAGATAGATAGATAGATAGATAGATAGATAGATGCTGTAGATGAGATAAGATGAGATGAACAGACAGACAGACAGACAAACAGACAGACAGAGAGATAGACAGACAGACACCTGACAACACACGATGTTTGAGTACAGTTTGTGTGTCTGTGTGTGTATTAAATCGTCGGGTTTAATTTGTTTGTTCGTGTGGTAATTACTCTATATTCTGGTGATTCATTGATTCGAAGTTTCATAAGTAAGAAGATTTGGTATTTCGTTGATTCGTTTTATTAAGGGTCGATGATTCTAAGGTTCATTGGTCGGAAGGTTCAATAATCTAAGGGCTTCACTGTTACGAATATTCATTGGGTCAACAGTTCAGTAATTCGAGGCTTCACTGGCTTAAAGGTTTAATAATTCGAGGCTTCATTAACTCAAAGGTTCAGTTATTCGAGGCTTCATTGGCTCAAATGTTCAATAATTCGAGGCTTCATTAACTCAAAGGTTCAGTAATTCGAGGTTTCATTGGCTCAAAGGTTCACTGGTTCGATCTAATGACAATCTATATAAATAATGACTCTAAATGTATTGAGAAATGATGATTCACAATAAAGATTGATTTTCATGGATAAATTAGGTGCTTCAACTCCCAGGGTTTATTAAGCACCGTTCAATAGGTCTTAGTTTTAGGTGCTTCAACTACCAGGGTTTATGAAGCACCGTTCACACATTAAACCTCTACACGACAACTTATTTTAAACCTAAGATCATGATAATTATCTTGGTTTAATTACCAAGACAACATCCCATACTGTACTAAATAAACCTAACCAAATTAAACCATATGAAGTGGTGGTTTAAGACCGGGTTTAATTTTACATAATATTCACTAAATAAACCTTACCAGATTAAACCATATCAAGTGGTGGTTTAAGATCGGGTTTAATTTTACATCATATTCACTAAATAAACCTTACCACATTAAACCATATCAAGTGGTGGTTTAAGGCCAGGTTTAATTATACATATTATTCACACTGCTAGGATCTTTCACTGATGTATAATGAGTGTCAAGGTTCCGTGATAGATCTCTCATTCTCTGTTTTGTGAAGTTTGGAATTTACATGTAAGTTAATTCAGTCACTCCACCTCGGTTGATGGGTCTCTCACTCCACCTCGGTTGATGGGTCTCTCACTCCACCTCGGTTGATGGGTCTCCTCGGTAAAACACTCTTGGTTACTGTGGTTGTCTGGTTAATTAAATTCTGTCTCTTAATCACGTCTGACTTTTATGTGGTGAAGTATGTGTCTGTCTGTCTGTCTGTCTGTCTGTCTATTTCGTTGATATAAATGGCGAGCTTAAAATCCAACATTTTTTTTTCCAATAGGCGATGATCCTCTCCCCCTATTTCTCCCCTTCTCCCTCACCCTCCCCCTCCCCTACTCCCTCCCTTTCTCCTTCTCCCTCCTCCTCCCTCTCTCCCTCCCCTTCTCTCTCCTCCTCCCTCTCTCCCTCTCCCCCCCACTCAATTATGGTGTTAATTCACACGACATTAAACCACCTGCATTTTGTCCCCCACCCCACCCCCCCCACCCCACCCAGTCACCCCACCTGTCACCCACCCGTCAATACCCCACCCCACCTGGCCATCCACTCCGTCACCCACCTGTCACCCTCACCCTACCCGTCACCCACCTGTCACCCACCTGCCACCACCCCTCACCCCACCTGTCACCCACCTGTCACCCCACCCCTCACTCCCACCTGTCACCCACCATGTCACCCCACCCACGCTCACACCCCTCACCCCACCCGTCACCCCACCTGTCACCTCACCCCTACCTGTCACCTGCACCTGTCACCCACCCGTCACCCATCTGTCACCACCCCTCACCCTACCTGTCACCTACCTGCCACTCCACTGCTCACCCACTTCTCCCATCCCACCTGTCACTTCCACTGTCACCCACCCGTCACCCACCCCCTATGGATTTATTTTTAAAGGAACAGTTATGGGGGTCAAATTTGGCTCCATATGTGTGTGTGTGTGTGTGTGTGTGTGTGTGCGTGTGTGTGCGTGCGTGTGTGTGTGTGTTATTTAATTTTATAGATATATATCAAGAGTAAATTTCTGCACTGACCTAATATTTACATATATTTGGACACCCCGAAAAATTTTGTATTTAAAATTTAATTAAATTTGTTGATAAGATTTCATAAATTAAATACATTTTATAAAATATTAGACCCAAAACTCAATCATATACAACAGGCAAGCATTCTCATTTTTGATGAATTAGAAGGCAGTCTTTTAGCGTCCTTACTTAAGTTAAAATGATAAATACTTCACCTTAAAAAAAAAGTTTTGTATTCGTATCCCCACAACATCAACAACACCCAGGGACTCACGGCCTAAAATATATTCCCTGTTAACCAGAAACTGCAAATTCCTTCAAGATTCAATTCTGAGATGTTATATTGACATTTCATATAATTTATTCGTTAACAGTTTGTAGAAATAACATTTGGCAAGGCAATCATCGTGTCATTTAATGCAAGCAGGATCTCAAGGCGCCATACTGTAAATAAATCGGTTAAATTCACTTCCAAATTACACTGTTGTAAAAAAAAAAATGCTGTTCTCCGTAGATTGCTTTCAAAACTAGTCTAATTTGGCGTTGTCGGGAGCTTTTTCTACCGTTAAATGGTACTAATTGCTCTTTAAATTAAGTTCCTTTGCTGAAATTTCCTCGTAAAGGCTTATTTGTGTTGCTAATATGTCCAGTTGTTTATTTCCTGCACACGGAGACCAGATGTACGTACAGTGATGTTTAAATTTCACACATATACACACACACACACACGCACGCACACCCAACACCCCCCACACACACACCCACCCAACACCCACACACACACCACCCACCCAACACACACACACACACACACACACACACACACACACACACACACACACTTAATAGAAAAATTTGAAGTAGCAAAACGTTTGGACAAACTGAAGTTAAAGCGCTCCACCACCCCCATTGACTTACCAAAGAAACTCTACAAGGAGTTCTCCCCGGAACTAGCAAAACCCTTCTGTTCCATCATCAATACTTCCCTCAGCCAAGCAAGATGACCAGCTAACTGAAAGACCTTATATGTGACACCAGTGCCCATGTCAACCAGCCCACAATCCTTGAATGATCTACAACCCATTGCCATCACCCCAATACCCAGCTTAATCTGTGAAAGTTTCGTGTTTGACTGGGCTTATGCTGATACTGGAGGCGCCATAGATCTTCAGCAATTTGGTAATATGAAAGCTTCCTCCACCACTCACTGTCTTGTCAGCTTTCTCGACTACATATACCGCCATCTGGAAAAACGAAAAACGTCGGTGGCTGTCACCTTCATTGACTTCACCAAAGCATTTGACCTAGTCGACCACAATTTCATCATCAACAAAGCTATCGACCTCGGGTTTCGGAGAAGTCTTATACCATGGCTTACAGACTTCCTTAGTGACCGACGCCAAGCCGTACGCTTCCGAGGGGCTGTCTCCACTTTTCAGTCACTCAGCTGTGGCGTCCCCCAAGGCACCAAGATGGGACCGCTCTGCTTCCTTATGCTCATCAATGATGCCGTAAGAGAAACCCCTGCTCGCTGGAAATATGTCGACGACTCCACCATTGGAATCAGTGTCAACAACTCTGCTCCCAACTATCCCGCCCTTCAGGATTTATTGAACAGTCTCCAAAACTGGGCCACCAACAACCATGTCACCATCAACCATACCAAGACCATGGTTATGTACATCAACCTCTCCTCCGACGGTTGTCCCACCTCCTTCCATTACCTTAGGTCCCAACACACTCCAAGTTGTAGACTCCACTAAGCTCCTCGGCGTCACCATAGACAACAAACTAAATTGGAAACCACACGTCAGTGAAGTTGTCAAATCCTCCAGTTCCGTCTCCACCTCCTCCGCCGACTCAAGTCCCTCAGAGTTCCTGCGCCCGAGCTCCTCAGTGTTTACTCAACATTTATAATTCCCAAGCTCACCTATGCCTCCCCTACCTGGTCTTCCTCCCTAAATGCCACACAACGTAAACACCTCGATAAAGTGCAAAAGAGGGCATGCAAGATTATTCTCTCCCCTTCCTACTCCACATATCAAGACGCGCTCAACACACTGACCCTCTCGACTCTCACTGACCATCACCACGACCTCACCTGCAAATTTGGTGAGAAGCTTCTACACCATCCTCGACACCGGCTCCTACTACCACCCGAGATCCCTTGTCCGAGAATTGCTGTTCGACACCACAACCGCATCCAGCCCATACGAGCACGTACTAAATTGCTGTAGGAACAGCCCAGTCCCAACCATTGTAAAAAAATTCAACAACTTGTATGTAATCAACCAGTGTATTCACTCCCAGTCAATCCTACCTTTTTGCACTGTCACTAAGTTGAAATGCCCTGTAGTAATGTAGTATGACCTTCTCCCCTCTTATTTATTATATATCATATTTGTATCACTTATGTTACTTGTATATTATTTGTAAATCAAGAGACCCATTCCCCAATTATGTAACTGTATATTTTCAGCCTTCCGGCTGCCATGCTCTTTCAATAAACTGTTAATTATTATTATTATTATTATTATTATTATATTATTATTATATTATTACACACACACACACACACACACACACACACACACACACCTACACACACCCACAGACACACACACCACACACACACACACACACACACACACACACACACACACACACACACACACACACACACACCCACACCCACACCCACACACACACACACACACACACACACACACACACACACACACACACACACACCCACACACACACACCCACACACACACACACACACACACACACACACACACACACCGAAAATAGACATCTAAAGCAATTCCTCCTTATCTCTCTCGCACATAGAGACACCTCCTCCCCCCCACCCCTCTTCACACCTCCTTCCCCCCACCCCTCTTCACACCTCTCCCCCCCCCACCCTCTTACACCTCCTCCCACCGTCTTCCCGCCTCTCCTCTCGCCTCCTGCCATTCCCCTTTGGCCATGAGGTGGTAAAGATAGCCGGGGTCTAATTAGCAGTGTATTAAAAGCTTGTTGAGGAAATGAAAGCAACTTCAGGTACCTTGTTAGTCTCGCTAAGTCCCCCACGTCCACCCCCACGTCCACCCCCCCCACGTCCCTCCCCCCACGTCCACTCCCCCATCCACCCCACGTCCACCCCCCGTGTCTCGCTGATAATATTACGTGAAGACAGTGTTAAATCACCTCATTTAGTAATTCATCACACCTGAAGACTGTTAACTACCTGGGCTCTGTCTCATTAAGGTATTTTAATTAAATAACTAAACTCAGGTATTGGTGAATATTTGCATGACTAATTCAGTGGTTTATTGTATAATTAGTTGGGTTATGTTAAAGATATCTTCAATGTTTGTTTCATCTCATGCTTAAATAGTATAACGTTAACCTAATTACAAACTAACTAACCTAACCTACTAACCCAATGCAAACTAACCCAACCTAACCTTACCTAAACTATTCTTAACCCAACCCTAACCAACCCAACCCAACCTACCCCACCCTACCCATATACCCAACCTACCCCATCCTACCCTCCAACCTACCTACCCACCCCTGCCTACCCCACCCTACCTATATGCCCAACCACCCCATCCTACCCTACCCAACCTCCCTACCCAACCCTACCCTACCTCCTACCTACCCACCCAACCTACCCACCCCACCTCCCCACCCTACCCCTACCCTCCCTCCCTACCCTACCTTCAACCCAACCTGCCCTGCCCTACCCTTCCCTACCCCAACCCAACCACCTACCCCTGCCCCACCACCCTACCCTACCCCATCCTACCCTACCCAACCTACCCTACCCTACCCTACCCTACCCTACCCTACCCTACCCAACCCAACCTACCCTACCCCACCCTACCCTACCCTACCCTACCAAGGTAACATTAGACTATTAAATCATCAATTAGAAGAAGCTGGGGGTGTCTAATCCTCATGTGATCCCATTAATGCCAGATAAGGGCCACAATTAAGGATAGTTTCAGTGGGACCCGGATCATTGGGCCTTCATTATGCTATCACTTAATGGAACTGTGATTATAGCGACTCCTTGTGTATAAATGAGGCTTTACTGCATTTGTTGTCTGTTTATATAGAAGTTTGTATTGTAATGGTTCGTAATTCTGGTTATTGTAAATCGGGTTTTTATCATAAATCGTTTTTTTTCGTAATTTGGGTTATTGCAAATCGGGTTTTTATCATAATTTGGGTTATTATTGTAATTCGGGTTATTTTCTTAATTTTGGTTATTGTAAATCGGGTTTTTATTATAAATCGGTTATTTTCGTAATTTGGGTTATTTTCGTAATTTGGGTTATTTTCGTAATTCGAGTTATTTTTCGTAATATGTAAGGGTTAAAATCTCTATTGTGCCGAATTATTTATGGAGAAATCTTAGCTAATATGTTACACAAGAATGCAAAAGACTGATAATATGAACGACAAAATAATACTAATACTACTACTACTAATAATAATAGTAGTAGTAAGATATACATATCGGTGTAAACTCGAGCACACGGTAGATCCCCGAGCACCGTCATTAACTATGTAACCCTGAAAATAAGAGTCAACAGAAATAGCCGCCAAATCTATGCAAGAAAACCTAAAAAAAAAATTAACTGTAGTTTGAGTCTATGGAATATGTACAATTATTTGATTGAGTGACTGGTAGACTGTCTATATAACTGGCAATTGTCTCTCAGCTACCAATACTTAGCCTGAGTGAGTGTTAGACTGTTAGACCCTCCCATTTATCGATAGTTTTAGCTGGCCATTTGAGGTGATTACTACCACAATTTAATAAACGACTTGTTCTGTCACCTAATACTACCCAATCAATCCTCTTCCTGTTGCACTTCTTTTGTTTTGTTAGTGACGTGTGATTTAAACCCTTGATTACGATGGTTTAACCCCTTGAGTATAATGGTTTAAACCCCTTGAGTATAATGGTTTAAACCCCTTGAGTATAATGGTTTAATTTTTTTGAGTATGATAACTTAATCGTTTGAGCATGATGACTTTGCCTTTGAATATGGTGGCTTAATCCTTTATGTACGATGACTTAACTCCTTGAATATAATGGCTTAATCCCCAGAGTATGATGACTTAAATCCTTGCGTACGATGACTTAAATCCTTGAATACGATGACTTAACCCCTTGAGTAGGATGACTTAACCCCTTGAATACGATGACTTAACCCCTTGAATACGATGACTTAACCCCTTGAATACGATGACTTAACCCCTTGAATACGATGACTTAACCCCTTGAGTACGATGACTTAACCCCTTGAATACGATGACTTAACCCCTTGAATACGATGACTTAACCCCTTGAATACGATGACTTAACCCCTTGAGTACAATGACTTAACCCCTTGAGTACGATGACTTAACCCCTTGAGTATGATGACTTAAATCCTTGAATACGATGACTTAACCCCTTGAGTAGGATGACTTAACCCCTTGAGTATGATGACTTAAATCCTTGCGTACGATGACTTAAATCCTTGAATACGATGACTTAACCCCTTGAGTATGATGACTTAACCCCTTGAGTACAATGTGTTGCTGTAAAGTTTATTAACACTGGTTGTAGCGGTAAACGGTAAGAGGCTGTGTGTGTTAAAGTATACTACATCATCAACCGTTGAGTGGGCCTCGCTGTCTGGCCACGCTTGACCAGGCTGCCGACTATTGCTTGAGATTTATAGAACATTATGCCAGGGACAATGGTGGTGTAATGGTGTCCAGCTTAACTGTGGATGGAGGGAAGCCAGGTGTGTGTGTGTGTGTGTCAGGAGGACCGTGTGTGGTGTTGACAGTGTGGGTAGTCAAGGGGCACTAATACTCTCAAGGCCCCATCATCCAATTCTTAATATCTTCAAATAAAAATGTTAACTTAAAAACTTGACTTAAAAATTTGTTGACTTAAAAATTTGTTGACTTAAAAACTTGTTGATTTAAAAATACGTTGTTTGTCTATTATGGATAATTAAAATACCTATTGAACTGTGTTTTAATATCCTAGATGTATTAAAAACAACAGCTTGATTTAATTGCTGTTTTATCGATGATTATAATTTCTTCCATGATTAGGTAGTTATGAAAGGGTACATACATACATACATACATACGTACATACATACATACATACATACATACATACATACATACATACATACATAATACGCGCTAATACAGCCCTCAATCGCAATTAATCCTGAGTATTCAAGCACTGTGTACCACCACCCTTTTTGCTCTTGAATGGTGCATAATACGTTTACACACACACACACACACACACAGTAACGAATGATAGTAACATAATCTTGTGTCATGTATCGAAATATTCCAACATCTATAATATACTTAGAAATCCTATCAAACAGCATCGAATCGACGATAAACAATAAAAGGTAAAATTGGATTATGGTAACTTGACGACGCTGCCAGGTGTATTATGACTCCTGAACCGATGCTCGTTTTTTATTTTCATTTTGTCGTGATATTATTGAAGCCATGAGGACGTCGTCTGGTCGTAAAGCTGGTGAAGTGAGTCACAACAGCATCAAGGAGGCCATAACTCTGACAATAAGGACAGAAGATGCTGATGACTTGACGTGAGTGGGAGGGTCAGTTGGCGGCCATCTTTGTCTACCTCGCTTATACTACAACACCGCCGGACGCAAGGAGTTGACGCACGGATTGAGTCATGCACAGGACTGACTCACGTATGGGACTGAATCACGCACAGGACTGACTCATGCACAGGACTGATTCATCCACAGGACTGACTCATGCACGGGACTGACTCACGTATGGGACTGACTCACGAGTGGAACTAACTCATGTACATGACTGACTCATGCACAGGACTGATTCATATACAGGACTGACTGACGCACAGGACTGACTCACGCACAGGCACAGGACTGACTCACGCACAGACTGGGACTGACTCACTTTTCAGACAGCTCATGCACAGGACTGACTGACGCGCACAGGACTGAGCTCACGCACAGACTGACTCATGCACAGGACTGACTGACACTGGGACTGACTCACACACAGACGGCTCATGCACAGGACTGACTGACGCACAGGACTGACTCACGCCTGAACGAGCTCATGCACCAGGACTGACTCATGCAGGACTGTCCCACGCACAGACTGACTCATGCACAGGACTGACTGACCCTTACCAGGGCTGACTCACACTGAGACTGACTCATGCACAGGACTGACGTGATGCAGGACTGACTCACACTGCAGACAGGCACACACAAAGGACCTGACTCACACTGGGACGAGCTCACGTACATGACTGACTCACGCACAGGACGGCTCACACACAGGACTGACTCACGTACTATGACTGACTCACGCACAGGACTGAATCACACACAGGACTGACTCACGTGGGACTGACTCACACTGGGACTGACTCGCACCCTGGGACTGACTCACGTACATGACTGACTCACGCACAGGACTGACTCACCACAGGACTATCGTTTATGTTATGTGAGGATAGGGAACGTTAATAGGAAGGGGTTGGTGAGGGAGAAAGGTGGGATTGAGGTGGAGGTGAGGAGAGGTGAGGAGAGGTGAGGAGAAGGTGAGTTGAGGTGAGGAGGGAGGTGAGAGATCTCCTCGTTGTCTCACCTCAGACTTAAAATTAAAAAAGAAAAACTTGTGTCAGTGAAATATTTGACTTTTTCTTTCTCTGGTGTGTGTGTGTGTGTGTGTGTGTGTGTGTGTGTGTGTGTGTGTGTGTGTGTGTGTGTGTGTGTGTGTGTGTGTGCGTGTGTGTAGAAGACAAGGCTAGTGTGTTTATTATTTAAAATTATTGTCATTCTAACTTTAAAAACTTAAATTTAAATACGTAGATATAACTATCTCCTTTACACACACACACACACACACACACACAGGGATCCTCTACGCTTCTTTAGATATCAGTTTCAATTATCAGGTTGAGTTTGGTAAGTTAGTCAGCAAAGTTATGGAGAGTTAGAGAAAGTGCCTGATCATCCCAGCTTAGTCAGAGGTTCGCCAGAGTCAGTATTTATGGTGAAGACAGAAACTTCTTTTTTACGCTATTTGATATTATTTAGTTTGGTGCGAGAGCTAACGATGACGAACTTTGAATCCCGAATCCCGAACCCTCATTCTTGAACCCTGAATCCCGAACCCTCATTCTCGAACCCTGAGTCTCGAACCCTGAATCCCGAACCCTGAATCCCGAACCCTGATTCTCGAACCCTGAATCCCGAACCCTGAGTCTCGAACCCTGAATCCCGAACCCTGATTCTCGAACCCTGAATCCTGAACCCTGATTTTCGAGCACCAAATCCCAGACCCTGATTCTCGAACCCCGATTCTCGAACCCTGATTCCGAATCCCGAATCCCAGCTCTCGAAAACCGAACCCCGAAATCCAAATCTCGAACCCCGAATTCCGAACCCTGAATCTCGAATCCCGAACAGTGAACCCCAATCCTCGAACCCTTCAAGGAAACAAGAGAGCTGGGCCACTTTTGAGAGCAACAGACGACATGAACCAACCTAACCTAACCTAACCTAACCTAACCTAACCAAACCAGCACAGATTCTCAGACATCGTTCCTCCATCAGCCTTGGATCCGTATTGTCTTCCTCCCAGCGGACAAGACGCGACGAAGCGGTGAAAATTTGCTGAGATTAATTACATGAATATCTGTTAAAGGCGAGAGAGAGAGAGAGAGAGAGAGAGAGAGAGAGAGAGAGAGAGAGAGAGAGAGGGTAATATAGGTAATGTCTGTCGGATAAATAAAATCCCTTAGGGTGACTTTATTTTTTCGAGTAAAATAAACGTCTTTAACCTGGTCACCTTTATTCAGTGTTAGACGTGTAAATATATAAATATACATATAAGTATATTTTCATAAATTTATTAATTTTTCATTCAAGGAGTGAGCTATGTTGATTTTAATTTAGATAGTGAGGGAAGGAGGGAAGGAGGGAGGGAGGGAGGGAACACTGGAGGGCTTCTCAAGGGGTGACTGATATTGATGTTCACGCCGCTACACCACACAAACATATTTTCTTGACTATCTTTATTTTAGCGACCTGGGCCATGGCCTCTTAATATCCAAGCTGGCCAAAATTCATCTCTCTAAATATATCTACTCGTGTAATAAAATATAATGGTGTTTTTACAAGAGGATGTGGACGAGCCTGTGTTGTTTTAGAAATAGTAAGAGTTGGTCGTTTACACCCACATGATAACAGGTTTGGTCTGATAGTGGGGAAGTGGATAGTTTCTTCCTCCCACGACCTCCTGGGTGATACCTGGCCCGGAGCGTGAGTCACCTGTGGGTCATAAAGGTCACCTAGAGGTCATCTAGAGATCATAGAGGTCATCTAGAGGTCATAGAGGTCACCTAGAGGTCATAGAGGTCACCTAACGGTCATAGAGGTCACTCTTAGGTTATATAGAAGATTGAAATTTGTCACCTGATGGGTCATAGAAAGACAAAACACAAAAGGTCAAACGCTAACCTAACCTAACCCCCACACGTAGCATTAAGGTGTTTTAATCACCAGGTGAAATAAACTGGGGAGCAAATCTTCATGTGATCTAACACGATATTTAAATCACAAGAGCTGGTTCCTAGGTTAGGTTAGGTAAGGTTAGGTTAGGTAAGGTTAGGTTAGGTAAGGTTAGGTTAGGTTAGGTTAGGTTAGGTAAGGTTAGGTTAGGCAAGGCAGTCCATCCCACGCTACCAACTTATCTTTGTGATCCCTCCCATTACCCCACTTATACTGCCTCCATATTGTCAATCCCTCCATTACAAGGTTAAGTAACGACGGTGTTGTGTGACCTTAGAGCCACGTGGTTTAAGGTATTATATCCTCACCAAGGAAGATGTGTTTTAGGTAACTGAGCTTAAAATATTAGTACCATAAGAGGATATTAATAAAGGTGGCTTATATTATAAAATTTACTACCCAAATAGGTGACGTGTGTGTGTGTGTGTGTGTGTGTGTGTGAAGGTAATGCGATGATTGATGGTGCTCAATGATCCTGGAACAGGTAAACATGATGTTGACGAAAGCTCCCGCGCTGGTTCACTCTCATACAAACTAATACACGATATCATCACTGCCATCACTAGCATCACCACCATCACTATCATCACCACCATCACTATCATAACCACCATCACTATCATCACCACCATCACTATCATCACCACCATCACTATCATCACCACCATCACTATCATCACCGCCATCACTATCATCACCCCCACCACTATCATCACCACCATCACTATCATCACCGCCATCATTATCATCAGCACCTTCACTATCATCACCACCATCACTATCATCACCACCATCACTATCATCACCACCATCACTATCATCACCACCATCACCCTATCATCACCACCATCACTATCATCCCACCACCATCACTATCATCACCACCATCACTATCATCACCACCATCACTATCATCACCACCATCACTATCATCACCACCATCACTATCATCACCACCATCACTATCATCACCACCATCACTATCATCACCACCATCACTATCATCACCGCCATCACTATCATCACCACCATCACTATCATCACCACCATCACTATCATCACCACCATCACTATCATCACCACCATCACTATCATCACCACCATCACTATCATCACCACCATCACTATCATCACCACCATCACTATCATCACCACCATCACTATCATCACCGCCATCACTATCATCACCACCATCACTATCATCACCACCATCACTATCATCACCACCATCACTATCATCACCACCATCACTATCATCACCACCATCACTATCATCACCACCATCACTATCATCACCACCATCACTATCATCACCACCATCACTATCATCACCGCCATCACTATCATCACCACCATCACTATCATCACCACCATCACTATCATCACCACCATCACTATCATCACCACCATCACTATCATCACCACCATCACTATCATCACCACCATCACTATCATCACCACCCTCACCAACCATCACTATCATCACCACCATCACCACCCTCACCACCATCACCACACCACCATCACCACCCTCACCAACATCACCACACCACCCTCACCACCATCATCCTATATCTCTTCATGGTAAAGTTCTCCAACCTAATATATACAAAGAAACATCAAATATCAGCCACAGTGTAATATAGTGAACCCTAGTAAGAGAAGTGACCAATAAGAGCCTCGCCCACCACCTCCCTCCATATGAGTTCATCCTTAATAAAAATATAGACAAGTGATAGTCATAATATTGAAATTTCTTCCCCCTCTTAATATATTACGCGATTGAATTTCATTCAGTATGCTAAACAGTGAAGCGTCTGCCCGCCCCCCACCACCACCACCCCTCTGGTACCCCCTGCCAACACCACACGGCAACCGCTTCCTACCGCCCTCTCTCCCCCCTGCCAACACCACCCGCTCCCACCCCTGCCAACACCACCCGCTCCCACCCCCTGCCAACACCACCCTCCAACGCCCCTGCCAACACCACCCTCTCCCACCCCTGCCAACACCGCCTGTCCAACGCCTGCCACACCACCCTCTCCTACCCCCTGCCAACACCGCCCTGTCCAACGCCCTGCCAACACCACCCTCTCCCACCCCTGCCAACACCGCCTGTCCAACGCCCCTGCCAACACCACCTCTCCCACCCTGCCAACACCGCCCTGTCCAACGCCCATGCAACACCACCCTCTCCCACCCCCTGCCAACACCACCCTGTCCAACGCCCTGCACCACCCTCTCCAACCCCTGCCAACACCGCCCTGTCCAACACCACCCTCTCCCACACCGCCAACACCACCCTGCCCAACGTCCTGCCAACACCACCCTCTCCACCCCTGCCAACCGCCCGCTCCAGCGCCCTGCCAACACCACCCTCTCACCCACCAACACCGCCCTGTCCAACGCCCATGCCAACACCACCCTCTCCCACCCCCTGCCAACACCACCTGCCCAACGCCCCTGCCAACACCACCTCTCCCACCCCTGCCAACACCGCCCTGTCCAACGCCCCTGCCAACACCCCCTCTCCCACCCCCTGCCAACACGCCCTGTCAACGCCCTGCCAACACCACCCTCTCCCACCCCCTGCCAACACCGCCCTGTCCAGCGCCAACACCACCCTCTCCCACCCCTGCCAACACCGCCCTGTCCAACGCCCTGCCAACACCACCCTCTCCCACCCCTGCCAACACCGCCTGTCCAACGCCCTGCCAACACCACCCTCTCCCACACCCTGCCAACACCGCCCTGTCCAACGCCCCTGCCAACACCACCCTCTCCCACCCCTGCCAACCCGCCCTGTCAACGCCCCTGCCAACACCACCTCTCACACCGCCAACACCGCCCTGTCCAGCCCCTGCCAACACCACCCTCTCCCACACCCTGCCAACACCGCCCTGTCCAACGCCCCTGCCAACACCACCCTCTCCCACCCCTTGCCAACACCCTGTCCAACGCCCTGCCAACTCCGCTCCCACACCCCAACCACCACCACCACCTCGGCTCTTTTCTTATAACTTTGGAGGGTAAAATCTTTTAAGCATTATCAGTTCTTTCTACTTCTCGTATTTAAGGTTTTATATTTCACAATAATTCGTTTTCATTATTGTCAAAGTGAAGGCTGTCAGCTGTAACCAATGAATGACAGCTGTAACGTAAGGAATGACAGCTGTAACGTAAGGAATGACAGCTGTAACGTAAGGAATGACAGCTGTAACATAAGGAATGACAGCTGTAACGTAAGGAATGACAGCTGTAACATAAGGAATGACAGCTGTAACGTAAGGAATGACAGCTGTAACGTAAGGAATGACAGCTGTAACATGAATGACAGCTGTAACGTCACCTAAAATTAATATGGCGGAAAGAGTAACGCAAGATGACTATTTTATTTTCTTTATTTGTCAAAAATTCGTCGACCAGATTCGCTGAGTCATTGGTCCGGGGGGCTGGGTTAGGTTAGGTTAGGTTAGTTAGGTTCGGTTAGGTTAGTAAGGTTAGTTAGGTTCGGTTAGGTTAGTAAGGTTAGTTAGGTTCGGTTAGGTTAATTTAGAATGGGTTAGGTTAGTTTAAGTTAGAATGTGTTAGGTTAGATTTGCTTTGGTTAGGTTAAGTTGGGTTAGATTAAAGTACGTTGAATTTGTTGAATCTAATTATCGTTAGGTTAATTTAGGGTTGATCTGGTTGTGTAGTTAGACAAAAGGCCGGTTTAAGTTATGTTGAGTTAGGTTAGATTAGGTTGAACAGTTATTCGGTGAGTGAAGTAAGATAAAGGCAGTTAAGTTAGGATGGGTTTGGTTAGGTTAGGTTATGTTAGGTTAGCTTACGTTATGTTAGCTTAGGTTATACAAAGTCAGTTAGGTTGGATTAAGTTAGATTAGGTTAGACAAAGTTAATTTAAGTTACGTTGGGTTAGACAAAGGCAGTAAAGTTAGGTGTACGAGGCTCCTGTTAGCCATAGACAGTTACAGACAGACATACAAGTTCACGTTGATTCAGCATTTATATAAACAGTGTAGGTATACAGATAATGTACATAAATAAACAGCAGGTATACACACAATGTACGTAAACTCTATCAACTATTTGGAATTTTGACTATCTCTTCTTGCCATGAGTCGTTGCTATCCACACACCCCAACACCGAGATCCTCTACCTAGGGGATTTCAATGTACATCACAGAGAGTGGCTTGGTTCTGCAAGGGATGACCCAGGTGGAGCTGAACCTCTCTTTTTCCTTACTTAATGATCTAGAACAAATAATTAAACACCCTAAACGTGTTCCAGATCGACACGATCAACTTACTAACATTCTTGATCTTTGTTTTACCTCAATTTCTGCCCCCTTAGGGCCTGCTGATCACAACCTTATTTCTATTAAATCAAACTGGACACAACCACCCCCCCTCTAAGCGCCTACCATGGCACTATCGGAGGGCAAACTGGCAATCCTTACGAGAATTCTTCGAGTTTCCTTGGATGAATGTTGCTTTCCACTCGGGACGCCTCGGTATGCGACAGCATTGCTGGGGTTATACAAGGTGGTATGAGTGCATTATCCCATCTTCTTCAAAACTTTCACTTTACAATCATGGTCTGATCGCTCTCCTCCTTGCATGCAGGAGAGAGATAGGCATATCAAGCTATAAACTCTCTCCTTCTCCTATTACCCTCCTCTTTCATTACTTCTAGGAATCGTTGTAAGGCTATTCTTCGTAGGCGAAATTTACATAAAAAAGACCAATATCCACACTCCTTTCTTCTAGTAAATCCTTCTGATCCTTAACCAAAAACACCTGTAATAACTACTGCACTCTTCCTTCCTCCACTCTTCCGACCTGATAACTCTATAGCCAAACTCCCTGATAAAGTCAATCTCTTTGCACCTTATTCTCTCTAACTCCATAGACGATTCCAACTCTATCCCTCCTACCCCTGCTCCCCTACTGAACCTATGCACTTTCCTATAATCTCCACTCGTAGGGTTGCTGGTGTGTTATCCAGGTTGGATGTGAGTAAGGCGCATGGACCAGGACGGAATAGCCTGTGTTCTGAGGAGTGTGCTGAAGCCCTGGCCCTGTGTGCTTGCTCGCCTCTTTCGCCTCTGCCTCAAAACCCAACCTTTTCCTTCATCTTGAAGCATGCCTCGGTTCAGCCCATCGAAGAAGGGTGACCATTCTAATCCGTCTAACAATCACCCCATTCCCTAACTTCACCGTCTCTAAGATTTTCGAAACTATCTTTTATTTTCTCCGTCACCTTGAACGCCTTTCTCTTTTTAATCGAATCCCCACAAGTATGGCTTTCACCAGGCGGAATCTACTGGTGATCTGCTCTCCTACTGCACCCATTTTTGGTCATCCTCTCTTTGGGATTATGGGAAACTTTCGTCATGGCCTCGACATCTCCAAACCATTTGACAGGGTATGGCACAAGACTTTGCTTTCTAAACGTCCTTCTTATGGTTTCCCCACTTTGTTTCTAATTTCTGCTTCCTTGAGAACCGATCCATGGCAGTTGTTGTCGAGGGATCGCTCTCTCGCTCTTTCTCAACCAATAGTGGCGTCCCACAGGGTTTTTTCTTTCTCCAACTCTCTTCCTTATTTTTATCAATGATTTACTTCACATTACGACTAATTCTATCCATTCTTACGCTGATGATTCTACTCTTCACTCTTCACATTTTCCCCTTCCCACTAACTCTCAAACTAGATCTGTTCCTAGAGCTGATATCATTACATCTATCAATGCGGATCTGTGCAACATCTCAGTATTTATCAATTTCACTTTCCAAATTAGATGATCTCCCACCAATCACATTTCAGGACGCAATCATTCTGCCAAATTCTAAAATAGATATGCTAGGCCTCACCATTTCCTCTAATATGTCATGGAAGTCACACATCCTCAACATTGCTAAGCTGCCTCCCGAAGCTGGAATGCTGTACAGAAGCCGTAGCTACTTCACTCCTGAGCAGTTGCTTCAAGTATATAAGAGATTCTTTCGTCCCAACGAGTACTACTCTCATATCTGGGGTAGCTCTTCTTCTGTCCAACTATTAGATAGGGTGGAATCAGGCATTTCGTCTTATGAACTCTCCTCCTTTAGTTGACAATCTTTCTTTCCTTTCTCTTCGCCACAATGTTGCTTCACTCTCTCTCTTTTTACAGGTACTTTAACGGGCTATTTCAATTTGGGTTGGCATCCTGTGTACTGCCGGCAAAGCCGTGGGCTGGTAACACACGTCTTCACTGGCGAGTGCCCACCGTTTCTCTGTGGATGTCGGTCACACTAGAATAACCCGTTATAGTACACCTTTCACATATCCGTTGAGGCATTGTTACATAACTATTTGACAAATTTCATAACCGAATGACAGACAGAACACATATCTAATGACAATCTAAAATAACTGTTGGTGGTATGTCATTCTCATTGTTACATTCTCAAACTATATGTAGACTGTCGGTTTTATTGTCATCAACTTTATAACTTATGTCAATCATTTCCGTTAGCATGAACGAACAGTTATTTTAGATTGTCATTCGATATGTTCTGTCTGTCATTCGGTTATGAAATTTGTCAAGTAGTTATGTAACAATGACTCAACGGATATGTGAAAAGGTGTACTTCCTTCTTTCCTCACACAGCCAAACTGTGGAATGCTCTGCCTTCTTCTGTGTTTCCATACTTATACAATCTGTCTCACTTCAAAAAGCTGGTTTCCCGGCATCTTCGTGGTGTAGATTAATATAACCTTTTTCTTTTCTATTTTTAATTTCTTTTTACTCTTATTTTTCGCCCCTAAGCCCCGTTGTGGGTTGATGACCTGTGGCCGGGTGGGCTATTCTCAGTAAAAAAAATACCCTCTACCAAATTACTGGCAACCATACCAAGTTTTTTAAACATGCGTGATAACAGTATTGTGAATTATGAGTCTTAGATAAAAGCTTCATCACTTTTAAATACAATTTGGTCATTTCTGTTACGTGTTTGGAAATATTGAGTTCATAGATGCAGTGACGGTTGTCGCTCCTTAAGTGAAGGCTACAGCGGTGTCGAACGTCTGAACCTAACTTAACGGTAATTTATTTTAATACAATCTTTTTTTTCATACTTGGATGAGATAATCGTACTAAATTTAAGTCTATTGTCTCACAAAACTTAAGGTTTCTTTACTTTTAAATATGAATTGTTTATTTTCGTGAGGGATCCAGCATTTGGTAAAGCTTTCCATCTTGTCTTAAAGCGAAGCTGCACGGCTTAGTCGCCAGATATCTGAGTGGTTTTAAAAGGCTGAAATCGACGCCTCATCCACAACAGATTGTCTGCGTGAGGAGACCAGTTTCTGAAAGTCTGCTCATGAAATACGGAGATGCAGGGTTCAGCTCTAAGACTAAAGCTGGCCGTCTCTCTGGCCGATAGCGTAAGATGAGGTACATATAAACAGGGAGAGATTATGTAGAGAGAACACCGACCATCAACACCAGCCTCGAGGCACAACACGCCCCAGCGGTTTCATCTCTCCGGGCGTGATCGCTCTGACTCGAGCCAGCGGCCATAAAAGCTATCGTAGTCGTGAACTGTACAACCTCCCCCATCACTACACGGGAACCACTGACTGTGCATGAATTATGAAAGAATGACATAAAATAACACGTGATTGTTTTGTGTACGTGTGAGGTTCCATCAACAAGACCAACGCGTGAATGCTTTTGTCATGACTGCAAGGCTTTTAGTGTGATTGTCCACTTATTTGTATATACCAATATAAGCTCAGACTATATCTAGTGCGCACTCTACCAAACTGTCCACAATATATATATAACGATCATCACTACACACTGATCTACGTCATATTCACTACACTTAACTAATGACTCCCTACACCACAAACGTACCTATACTTAATAAAAACTCAAGATATACTTTACGAGCCTTGATGCAGGGTGAACTATACTGAAACAGACACTTGCTGATCCTAACAAATTACAAAATCAATTTCGTACGGCTTTATATAAATAAATAATAACAATGTTGTTATAACTGAAATAAATATCAGATAATTTAGCGAATACCAAACACGTCAGGTTAGGTTAGGCCGGTTCAGGTCAAGTTAGGCCGGGTCAGGTCAAGTTATGCCGGGTCAGGTCAGGTTAGGTTATTTTAGGTTAGGACTAGTTTCAAAATACACCACCCACACACCACCCACCCCACCCACACACACACCACACACCACCCACACACACCCACACCACCCACACACACCCTACAACACCACCCACACACCACCCCACACCACCCACTCTACCACCCACCCACAACACCACTCACCCACCACACCAACCACCCACCACACACCACACCACACACACCACACCACCCACACACCACACACCACCCACCACCACCACCACCACCCCCACACCACCCCACCCCCACTCTACACCCACACACTCTACACCACCCACACACCACCCACACACCACCACCTCTACACCACACCACCCACACCACCACCACACACCCACCACCACACACCACCCACACCCACACCACCCACACCACCCACACACCACCCACACTCCACACCACCCACACCACCCACCCACACACCACCCACACTCTACCACCCACACCACCCACACACCACCCACCCTGCACCACCCACCACCCCACACCACCCACTCTCACCACCCACCACCCACACACCACCCACACTCTACACCACCCACCACCACCACACCACCCTCTGCACCACCCACACCACCACACACCACCCCCTCTACCACCCACACCACCCACACCACCCACTCTGCCACCCACCACCCACACCACCCACACTCTACACCACCCACACCACCCCTTGAGTCAATATAAGCAATACATCTTCCCTCCCTCTCTCTTATACCCTGTACCACCTGGGGCCTGTACCCTCCACACTACACCCCCACCCTCCACTACCCCCCCCTCCACACTACACCCCCCCTCCACACTACCCTACCCTCCTCACCCCCCTCCACACCACCCCCCCCCCCCTCCACCACCCCTCCACACTACACCCCCCACTCCACACACCTCCACCTCCCCACCCACTGGAAATCTGTTGAAGTGTCATCAATCAGGACGCTAATTAGTCTTAGTTAACAACCTTGGTCAGGTAGTGTAGGTAGGAAGGTAGTAGTGTACAGTGTGGGACTTAGCTTAACCTGTGCTTAAGCCTTGAATATCTGTGCACCTTCCTCGCTGTCTGTCTGTCTGTCTGTCTGCCTCTGTCCTTATACCTGTCTGTTCTGCCTCTGCCTCCTACCTGTCTGTTCTGCCTCCGTCTCTACCTGTCTGTTTCTGCCTCCGTCTCTACCTGTCTGCCTCCGTCTCCTACCTGTCTGTTTCTGCCTCCGTCTCTACCTGTCTGTTCTGCCTCCGTCTCTTACCTGTCTTATTCCTGCCTCCCGTCTCAACCTGTCTGTTCTGCCTCCCATCTCTACCTGTCTGTTCTGCCTCCGTCTCTACCTGTCTGTTTCTGCCTCCGTCTCTACCTGTCTGTTCTGCCTCCGTCCCTACCTGTCTGTTCTGCCTCCCGTCTCTACCTGTGTCTGTTTCTGCCTCCGTCTCCTACCTGTCACCATTTCTGCCTCCGTCTCTACCTGTCTGTTCTGCCTCCGTCTCTCTACCTGTCTGTTTCTGCCTCCGTCTCTACCTGTCTGTTTCTGCCTCCGTCTCTACCTGTCTGTTTCTGCCTCCATCTCTACCTGTCCTGTTTCTGCCTCCCGTCTCTACCTGTCTGTTCTGCCTTCGTCTCTACCTGTCTGTTCCTGTCTCCCGTCTCTACCTGTCTGTTTCTGCCTTCGTCTCTACCTGTCTGTTCTGCCTCATACTCTACCTGTCTGTTCTGTCTTCGTCTCTACCTGCTCTGTTTCTGTCTCTCCGTCTCCTACCTGTCTGTTTCTGCCTCCGTCTCTACCTGCTGTCCTGTCTCCGTCTCTACCTGTCTGTTCTGCCTCCGTCTCTACCTGTCTGTTCTGCCTCCCGTCTCTACCTGCTCCTGTTCTGCCTCCGTCTCTACCTGTCTGTTCTACCTCCCGTCTCTACCTGTCTGTTCTGCCTCCGTCTCTACTGTCCTGTCTCCCGTCTCTACCTGTCTGTTCACCTCCGTCTCTACCTGTCTGTTCTGCCTCCCGTCTACCTGTCTGTTCTGCCTCCGTCTCTACCTGTCTGAACCTGTCTCCCGTCTCCTGTCTGTTCTGCCTTCGTCTCTACCTGTCTGTTCTGCCTCCCGTCTCTACCTGTCTGTTCTGCCTCCCGTCTCTACCTGTCTGTTCTGCCTCCGTCTCTACCTGTCCTGTTTCTGCCTTCGTCTCTACCTGTCTGTTCTGTCTCCCGTCTCTACTGCTCTGTTCTGCCTCCGTCTCTACCTGTCTGTTTCTGCCTCCACCCTCTACCTGTCTGTTCTGCCTCCCGTCTCTACCTGTCCTGTTTCTGTCTCCGTCTCTACCTGTCTGTTCTGCCTCGTCTCTACCTGTCTGTTCTGCCTCCCGTCTCTACCTGTCCTGTTCTGCCTCCGTCTCTACCTGTCTGTTCTGCCTCCGTCTCTACCTGTCCTGTTCTGCACTCCGTCTCTACCTGTCTATTTCTGCCTTCGTCTCTACCTCCTGTTCTGTCTCCGTCTCTACCTGTCTGTTCTGCCTCCGTCTCTACCTGTCTGTTTCTGCCTCCGTCTCTACCTGTCTGTTCTGCCTTCGTCTCTACCTGTCTGTTCTGTCTCCGTCTCTACCCCTGTTCTGTCTCCGTCTCTACCTGTCTGTTCTGCCTCCGTCTCTACCTGTCTGTTCTGCCTCCGTCTCTACCTGTCTGTTCTGCCTCCGTCTCTACCTGTCTGTTTCTGCCTCCGTCTCTCTGTCTGTTTCTGCCTCCCGTCTCTACCCCTGTCATTTCTGTCCCCGTCTCTACCTGTCCCTACCATTTCTGCCTCCCGTCTCTACCTGTCTGTTCTGCCTCCGTCTCTACCTGTCTGTTCTGCCTCCCGTCTCTGCCTGTCACCAATTTCTGCCTCCGTCTCTACCTGTCTGTTCTGCCTCCGTCTCTACCTGTCTGTTCTGCCTTCGTCTCTCTACCTGTCTGTTTCTGTCTCCGTCTCTGCCTGTTTCTGCCTCCGTCTCTACCTGCTTTGACACCTGCCTCCGTCTCTACCTGTCTGTTCTGCCTTCGTCTCTACCTGTCTGTTTCTGTCTCCGTCTCTACCTGTCTGTTCTGTCTCACGTCTACCTGTCTATTCTGCCTCCGTCTCTACCTGTCTATTTCTGCACTCCGTCTCCTACCTGTCTGTTCTGCCTTCGTCTCCTACCTGTCACATTTCACCTTCCGTCTCTACCTGTCTGTTCTCCGTCTCTACCCCTGTCTGTTTCTGCCTCCGTCTCTACCTGTCTGTATTTCTGCCTCCGTCTCTACCTGTCTGTTCTGTCTCCCGTCTCTACCTGTCATTTCTGCCTTCGTCTCTACCTGCTCTTGTTCCTGTCTCCGTCTCTACCTGTCTGTTCTGTCTGCGTCTCTACCTTAATCTGTTTCTGCCTCCGTCTCTACCTGATCTGTTTCTGCCTCCCGTCTCTACCTGTCTATTCTGTCTCCCGTCTCTACCTGTATCTGTTCTGCCTCCGTCTCTACCTGTCTGTTCTGCCTCCGTCTCTACCTGTCTGTTTCTGCCTCCGTCTCTACCTGTCTGTTCTGCCTCCGTCTCTACCTGTATTTCTGTCTCCGTCTCTACCTGTCTGTTCTGCCTTCGTCTCCTACCTGTCTATTTCTGCCTCGTCTCTACCTGTCTATTTCTGCCTCCGTCTCCTACCTGTCTATTCTGTCTCCCGTCTCTACCTGTCTGATTTCTGCCTCCAGCCCTCTACCTGTCTATTTCTGCCTCCACGTCTCTACCTGTCTGTTTCTCCGTCTCTACCACCTGTCCTGTTCTGCCTCCCGTCTCTACCTGTCTATTCTGTCTCCTTCTCTACCTGTCTGTTCTACCCCTTCGTCTCTACCTGTCTATTTCTGCCTCCCGTCTCTACCTGTCTGTTCTGCCTTCGTCTCTACCTGCCTGTTTGTCTCCCGTCTCTACCTGTCACCATTTCTGCCTCCGTCCTCTACCTGTCCTGTTCTGCCTCCCGTCTCTACTGTCTGTTTCTGTCTCACTGCGTCTCTGCCTGTCTGTTCTGCCTTCGTCTCTCTACCTGTCTGTTCTGCTTCGTCTCTACCTGTCTGTTCTGCCTCCGTCTCTACCTGTCTGTTCTGCCTCCGTCTCTACCTGTCTGTTTCTGTGTCTCCGTCTCTACCTGTCTGTTTTCTGCCTCCGTCTCTACCCACCCCACCCCCTGTTAACCTCCGTCTCTACCTGTCTGTTCTGTCTCCGTCTCTACCTGTCTGTTTCTACCTTCATCTCTTCCTGTCTGTTCTGCCTTCGTCTCTACCTGTCACCATTTCTGCCTCAAATCCTCTACCTGTCTATTTCTGCCTCCGTCTCTACCTGTCTGTTTCTGTCTCCGTCTCTACCTGCTCTGTTGCCTCCATCTCTACCTGTCCTGTTCCGCCTCCGTCTCTACCTGTCTGTTTCTGTCTCCCGTCTCTACCTGTCTATTTCTGCCTCCGTCTCTACCTGCTCTGTTCTGCCTCCGTCTCTACCTGTCTGATACCTCCGTCTCTACCACCATCTGTTCTGCCTCCGTCTCCTACCTGTCTGTTTCTCAGCTTCTCCGTCTCTACCTGTCTGTTCTGCCTTCATCTCTACCTGTCTGTTGCCTCCGTCTCTACCTGTCTGTTCTGTCTCCGTCTCTACCTGTCTATTTTACCTCCGTCTCTCTGTCTGTTCTGCCTCCGTCTCTACCTGTCTGTTCTGTCTCCGTCTCTACCTGTCTGTTTCTGTCTCCGTCTCTACCTGTCTGTTTCTGTCTCCGTCTCTACCTGTCTGTTTCTGCCTCCGTCTCTACCTGTCTGTTCTGCCTCCGTCTCTACCTGTCTGTTCTGCCTCCGTCTCTACCCTATCTGTTCTGCCTCCGTCTCTACCTGTCTATTCTGTCTCCCGTCTCTACCTGTCTGTTTCTGCCTCCGTCTCTACCTGTCTGTTCTGCCTCCGTCTCTACCTGTCTATTTCTGCCTCCGTCTCTACCTGTCTGTTCTGCCCTTCATCTCTACCTGTCCTGTTTCTGTCTCCGTCTCTACCTGTCTGTTTCTGCCTTCGTCTCTACCTGTCTTATTTCTGCCTCCGTCTCTACCTGTCTGTTCTGCCTCGTCTCTACCTGTATTTCTGTCTCCGTCTCTACCTGTCTGTTTCTGTCTCCCGTCTCTACCTGTCCTGTTCTGCCTCCGTCTACCTGTCTGTTCTGCCTCTGTCTCTACCTGTCCTGTTCTGCCTTCGTCTCTACCTGCTCTGTTTCTACCTCCCGTCTCTACCTGTCCTGTTCTGCCTCCGTCTCTACCTGTCTGTTCTGTCTCATCCTCTACCTGCTCTGTTTCTGCCTCCGTCTCAACCTGTCTGTTCTGCCTCCGTCTCTGCCTGTCTGTTGCCTCCGTCTCTACCTGTCTGTTTCTGCCTCCGTCTCTACCTGTCCCTATTTCACCTCCGTCTCTACCTGTTCTCCCGTCTCTGTCTGTTCTGCATTCAGTCTCCCCTACCTGTCTGTTTCTGCCTCCCGTCTCTACCTGTCTGGCTACCTCCCGTCTCCTCCCACCTGTCTGTTCTGCCTCCGTCTCTACCTGTCTGTTTCTGTCTCCGTCTCTACCTGTCTGATTTTCTGCCTCCGTCTCAACCTGTCTGTTCTGCCTCCGTCTCTACCTGTCCTGTTCTGCCTCCGTCTCTACCTGTCTGTTCTGCCTCCGTCTCTACCTGTCCTGTTCTGCCTCCGTCTCTACCTGCCTGTTTCTGCCTCCCGTCTCTACCTGTCTGTTCTGTCTCCGTCTCTACCTGTCTGTTCTGCACTCCGTCTCTACCTGTCTGTTCTGCCTCCCGTCTCTACCTGTCTGTTCTGCCTCCGTCTCTACCTGTCTGTTCTGCCTCCAAATCTACCTGTATTTCTGCCTCCGTCTCTACCTGTCTGTTCTGCCTCCGTCCTCTACCTGTCTGTTTCTGCCTTCGTCTCTACCCTGTCATTTCTGCCTCTGCCTCTGCCACCTTTCTGCCTCCGTCCCTACCTGTCTGTTTCTGCCTCCGTCTCTACCTGTCTGTTTCTGCCTCCGTCTCTACCTGTCTGTTCTGCCTCCCGTCTCTACCTGTCTGTTCTGCCTTCGTCTCTACCTGTCTGTTCTGCCTCTGCCTCTACCTGTCTGTTCTGCCTCCGTCCTACCTGTCTGTTTCTGCCTCCGTCTCTACCTGTCTGTTCTGCCTCCGTCTCTACCTGTCTGTTCTGCCTCCGTCTCTACCTGCTGTCTGTTCTGCCTCCGTCTCTACCTGTCCTGTTTCACCTCCGTCTCCTACCTGTCTGTTCTGCCTCCGTCTCTACCTGTCTGTTTCCTGCCTCCGTCTCTACCTGTCTGTTCTGCCTCCGTCTCTACCTGTCTGTTCTGCCTCCCGTCTCTACCTGTCTGTTTCTGTCTCCCGTCTCTACCTGTCTGTTTCTGCCTCCGTCTCAACACTGTCTGTTCTGCCTCCCGTCTCTGTCTGTTTCTGCCTCCGTCTCTACCTGTCTGTTCTGTCTCCCGTCTCTACCTGTCTGTTCTGCCTCCGTCTCCAACCTGTCTGTTCCTGCCTCCCGTCTCTACCTGTCTGTTTCTGCCTCCCGTCTCTACCTGTCTGTTCTGCCTCCGTCCCTACCTCTGTTCTGCCTCCCGTCTCTACCTGTCTGTTCTGCCTCCGTCTCTACCTGTCTGTTCTGCCTCCGTCTCTGCCTGTCTGTTTCGCCTTCGTCTCTACCTGTCTGTTCTGCCCTCCGTCTCTACCTGTCTGTTCTGCCTCCGTCTCTACCTGTCTGTTCTGCCTCGTCTCTACCTGTCTGTTTCTTACTCCGTCTCCTACCTATCTGTTCTACCCTCCGTCTCTACCTGTCATTTCTGCCTCCGTCTCTACCTGTCTGTTCCTGCCTCCCGTCCTCTACCTGTCTGTTCCTGTCTCCCGTCTCCTACCTGTCTGTTTCTGCCTCCGTCTCAGCCTGTCTGTTCTGCCTCCGTCTCTACCTGTCTATTTCTCTCCATCTCTACCTGTCTGTTCCATACCGTCTCTACCTGTCTGTTCTGCCTCCGTCTCCAACCTGTCTGTTCTGCCTCCGTCTCTACCTGTCTGTTTCTGCCTCCCGTCTCTACCTGTCTGTTCTGCCTCCGTCCCTACCTGTCTGTTCTGCCTCCGTCTCTACCTGTCTGTTCTGCCTCCCGTCTCTACCTGTCTGTTCTGCCTCCGTCTCTACCTGTCTGTTTCCGCCTTCGTCTCTCTACCTGTCTGTTCTGCCTCCGTCTCTACCTGTCCTGTTCTGCCTCCGTCTCTACCTGTCTGTTTCTGCCTCCGTCTCTACCTGTCTCCCATTTCTGCCTCCGTCTCTACCTGTCTGTTCTTTTCCGTCTCTACCTGTCTGGTCTGCCTCCGTCTCTACCTGTCTGTTCTGCCTCCCGTCTCTACCTATCTGTTCTGCCTCCCATCTCTACCTGTCTGTTCTGTCTCTACCTGTCTGTTTCTGCCTCCGTCTCTACCTCTCTGCCTTTCTGCCTCCGTCTCCTACCTGTCTGTTCTGCCTCATCTCTACCTGTCTGTTCTGCCTCCCGTCTCTACCTGTCTGTTCTGCCTTCGTCTCCACCCCTCATCTGTTTCTTGCCTCTGCACTCTACCTGTCTGTTTCTGCCTCCGTCCCCTGTCTGTTCTGCCTCCGTCTCTACCTGTCTGTTCTGCCTCCGTCTCTACCTGTCTGTTTCTCCGTCCCTACCTCTCTGTTCTGCCTCGTCTCTACCTCTGTTACCTCCCAAGTCTCCTCACCTGTCTGTTCTGTCTCCGTCTCTACCTGTCTGTTGTTTCTGCCTCCGTCTCTACCTGTCTGTTTTACCTCCGTCTCTGTCTGTTTCTGCCTCCGTCTCTACCTGTCTGTTCTGCCTCAAATCTCTACCTGTCTGTTTCTGCCTCCGTCCCCTGTCTATTTCTGCCTCTGTCTCTACCTGTCTGTTTCTGCCTCCGTCTCTACCTGTCTGTTTCTGCCTCCGTCTCTGCCTGTCTGTTTCTGCCTCCCGTCTCTACCTGTCTGTTCTGCCTTCGTCTCTACCTGTCTGTTCTGCCCTTGTCTCTACCTGTCCTGTTCTGCCTCTGCCTCTGTCTGTTTCTGCCTCCGTCCCTACCTGTCTGTTCTGCCTCCGTCTCTACCTGTCTATTTTCTGCCTCCGTCTCTACCTGTCTGTTCTGCCTCCGTCCCCTACCCCTGTCTGTTTCTGCCTCGTCTCTCTACCTGTCTCATTCTGCCCTCCCGTCTCTCTGTCTGTTCTGTCTCCGTCTCTACCTGTCTGTTTTGCCTCCGTCTCTCTACCTGTCTGTTCTGCCTCCGTCTCTGCCTGTCTGTTCTGCCTCCGTCTCTACCTGTCTGTTCTGCCTCAATCTCTACCTGTCTGTTCTGCCTCCGTCCCTACCTGTCTGTTCTGCCTCCGTCTCTACCTGTCTGTTCTGCCTCCGTCTCTACCTGTCTTCCTACTCATCTCTACCCCTGTCTGTTCTGCCTCCGTCTCTCTACCTGTCTGTTCTGTCTCCCGTCTCTACCTGTCTGTTCTGCCTCCGTCTCTACCTGTCTGTTTCTGCCTCCCGTCTCTACCTGTCTGTTCTGCCTCCCGTCTCTACCTGTCTATTTCTGCCTCCGTCTCCCCTGTCTGTTCTACCTCCCGTCCCTGTCTGTTCTGCCTCCGTCTCTACCTGTCTGTTCTGCCTCCCATCCTCTACCTGTCTGTTTCTGCCTCCGTCTCTACCTGTCTGTTCTGCCTCCCGTCTACCTGTCTGTTCTGCCTCCCGTCTCTACCTGTCTGTTCTGCCTTCGTCTCTACCTGTCTGTTCTGT